>NW_015165267.1:95781-124944 GCF_001447785.1 Gekko japonicus | reverse complement strand
CCTGGAATTTAAAAATCTCTTCCTTTAACTTTTCTCCTTCAGGCACCTTAAATCAAACTGCTTCCCCCCACCCCACGCAGTATTTAGGGACAGGACAACAGGCTGCCTTTTCGTTCCCCTCTTTCCCAGCCTCCGTTTTACAAGTAGCTACCTTGCCCAAGGAGAATTCCAGGAACTCAAAACCTGTGGCAGGATTAAAAAAAAACCCTCCTGCTTTCCCAAGTCACACTAGCTCCTTCCAGCCTTGCAAACAGCAACCTCCTCTTGATGGCCGGCATATAGGGATGCCATGCCTCCAGGTTGGACCTCGGGATCCCCTGCACTTACAGCCAGTGTTCCCTCTAAGCTGAGTTAGTGTGAGTTAGCTCACAGTTTTTTAGCCTCTGGCTCACACGTTTTTGCCTTAGCTCAGGAAGGAGGGCTCCAGAGCAAACTAATTTATGCAGTAGCCAAATTACTTGCTCACAGCTTTAATGCCAGTAGCTCACAAAGTGGAATTTTTGCTCACAAGACTCCACAGCTTAGAGGGAGCATTGCAGAGTTACAGTTTATCTCCTGCCTACAGATATCAGTTACCAGGCATAAAGTGAATGCTGAGGAAGGAGGACTCCATGGCATTGTACTCCACTGAAATCACTGTTCTCCCCAGATGTAGTGATCTCATGTATGTCAGTGGTCCAGGCATCCCAATGGGGTTGCTATTGCGCTGCTTTGGGGTTGTGTTAGAGCGCCATAGCGCTCTCAAACAAATGTTAAAAAGAGAGAGAGAGAGAGAGAGAGATCGCCCACGCGGGCGAAAAAGGGCACGAAAACCTCATCACTGGAGGAAGCGCTACGGGTTATTTTACACAGCACCCCGTAGCACTTCAGGAGCGGTAGAAGGAATTGAAGACCGGTTGGAAGCAGTTTGAGATAAAAAATGGCTCAGGAGCACTTCCCGAACGGGACAGAAGCGTTTCTGTCTGAAAGGGGAAATATATTCCGTCAGGGAACCGTTACTAAAATGGTTCTGTCTGAAATGACAGACAGAAACCATTCGTGAACAGTTCCTGAAACGGAACATATCGGCTGTCTTAAACCCCCCAAACTGTCTGAGCATTAGGATATCACTTTATATGGGTTGTGTTAGTGGTGAATCCAAGAAGAAGGTGGAGGAGGGGGACAGAAAACCACGGAAGCTTTTATGAAGACCCAGGAAGGGGTATGCAGAGGACTGTCTCCGGTCACCAAATGATCAACAAAACCAAGCCTAATCTGCTCTTGTGCCTCATAACAGCTCGTGATGTCCAGAAACCAGCACCTGAAATAAACACACCCACCAGCTCACACCTGAACATCGAGCTTCAGTGAAAAGCCCAGGAGCAAGGACTAAACTCCCCCCAAAAGCTGGCAATCTTGAGCGAGACAGGTGTAAACTGAACTCCACGGGGCCTCTTTGCCAAGGGCAGCTGTTCAAGCCATAATCAGCTTCTGAGCTGTGCTATCCCTCCTGGGGCCGAGCCCTACATCTGTGTACACATGTCCACATACATGGGAAACGATAGCGCTGGGACTGTCCGGGGCCTGCCCTGGCTCTTTGCGAAGATTAATGATTAGTCAGGTGCAGGTAACAATAGACGGTGAAACAACCCCGATAAGGGACAGATAGAGCAGAGCTGCGTTTGACAGGGAGCAAGGCGCTCTGCTTAATGGGCCAGCAAATGGAAATCAGCTGGGGCTCACGTTCACATTCTGCCCCTCCCACCTTCCATTCACTGCTGGGTCAGATATTTGCAGCCGAGGTGCAAACATCTCATCCGGGGAGGTAAATGATAACAACCTGAATGAGAGAGGCCCAGACCTAGTAGAGGTTGTGAAAAGTACTGAGACCAACAAGTGATTTCAGCTCTCATACTTTTATTAGTGATGAACAAGACCCTTTAACCAGCTCGCAGGTGGTTAAGTGTGCGGACTCTTAATCTGGGAGAACCGGGTTTGATTCCCCACTCCTCCACTTGTACCTGCTGATGTGACCTTGGGCCAGTCACAAGCTCTGGCACAGCTGTTCTTGAAAAAGAGCAGTTTCTGTCAGAGTTCTCTCAGCCCCACCCACCTCACAGGGTGTCTGTTGTGGGGAGGGGAAGGGAAAGGAGTTTGTAAGCCGCTCTAAGACTCCGAGTGAAGGGCGGGGTGTAAATCCAATCTCTTCTTCTTCTTCTTCTTCTTGTATTACCAGTGAAACCACCACCCAAAACACCCCACACACCGCAATAGGTTATTTACAGTGGCCGAGAGTTCCACAGGCTCTCGGCGGGGAGCCTAGCCCTCCGATTGGTGCGGGCTAGGATCCGCATAGTCCATTGTTCTCATGATCTAAGCTTGAAGGTTTCGCCTGGCCGCTTGGAGCCCTAGTCGACCACGTGGTCGAGACTGAATACATTACAGGTTGCAAACAGGGGAGGGGGCGCTATAGGTTCCCAAGCTTATTTGGCCTACCGCCAAAAGGCTGCTTTAGATAGGTTCTGGATACTTCTTTCTTGATGCTTCCACCGCCCCCTTATTTGTATTCAGTGCCCCCCAATTGCACCTGAGGCTCTGACCGCCCACCTGGACCGTTCCAGCACCCTCAGGGGGGTGGTGTTGCTCATTTTGGGAACCAGTGCACAGCTAGAAGGTCTGTGAACTATCAGGTTTTTCTCTCTAAAAATCAGGAGTTAAGCTCCTCCCCCCCCCATATTATTCCCCCTACCTAAAAGGCCAGGATTTGGCTCTTGGCAGGGCTCCTATATGCTGTTTTTGGTACTGCACCCCCTAGGGATGCCAGGTGGGACCTGGGGATTCCCCAGAATTACTGCTCATCTCCAGATGAGATCAGTTCCCCTGGAGAAAAATGGATACTTTGCAGGGTGGATTCTACAGCATTGCGCCCCGCTGAGGTTCCCCTCCTCACCAGGTTCTAGGGATGCCAGTCCCCAGGTGGGGGCAATGGTTTGGGCTGCTCTGTTTTGAAGCGGGGGCCGCCCGCGCTTGCCCTGCAAGTGGTGAGCTTGCTGCTTGCAAGGCAGGCGCACGGGGCACCCATTCTTTTGAAGCGGGCAGTCCCTGCTTTCACCCCGACCATTTAAAGGGAAAGTTCTTTTTAAAAGGTTGGGGTGGGGGGGGCATGTGCACATAGCGCTGCATCCCTGACGTGATGAGATCACTCTGTGTCATCACATCAGGGACAGCCTCTCCCCCTCCTGGCATGCCTCCCAAATCCCCCTGCTGAGGAGAAGGTAAGACCTGGCAACCCGACCAGGCTCCATCCCCGAATCTACAGGAGTTTCCCAACCTGGATCTGGCAACCCTAGCTCCCCCTCTTAGCTTTCCATCTTATTTTCATCAACTGACGGTTCCCAAATACCAGGAGGGATTTTCTTTTGACAAGGCTAAATGCTTTCCCTTCTGCTGTTTCAGTGGGCAGATTCCAAGGAGTGCCCTGCTCAGACAGATTATGTGCATATAGGCAGGGGTCATTTCCTGCGGGAGTGCACAGGAGCGGAGCTCCGGCAGTAAGGAGCCCAGGGGGTGGGCACATGCAACAAGCCCCACCCCCTGCTCCCAGCAGCCCTCAGTCAGAGCAAGAAGCAGACAGTTAAGTTGCAGAGCCTTCCCCCGGCCCACCTTCAGGTACAAGCTCTCCCTCCTCTGTGAGGGCAAATCTGCGTGTTCCCCCCCCCCCAATAGCTAGCAATCCAAAACAGTCCAGTGGAGCCTGAGCGGTGGGTGTTGCCTTCTGACACCCTTCCGGTGATGTCAGGGGGGGTGGCATATGCAAATACGTTCTGCTAATGAGTTATGCTAATGAGCTCCTGCACCTCCTTTTCTATGAAATGACCCCTGCATATAGGTCTGGGCCTCTGGGGTGACTGAAACTTTATCCCATGTTTTCTTTGCTTGTGTGTTGACTTCCCCTTTGAGAGATCTGTGGGCACAGCTGGTGATGGTTTCCAAGGTTTCCCTTGTTTATATGCCTTTCCTGCTCTTTGATCCTGATCCTGGTGTTGCTTTGGTGGTGGCTAAACTCCTGGCAAGGAGCTGCGGTGGCTCAAGTGGTTAAGACGCTGAACTGCAGGCTGTGGAAGGTCAGTAGTTCAGCAGTTCAAGACCCGGGTGCCGCATGACGGAGTGAGCTCCCGTCTCCAGTTCGAGCTCCTGCCAACCTAGCAGTTCGAAAGCAAGAAATTGCAAGTAGATAAATAGGGACCACTTCGGTGGGAAGGTAACAGCGTTCCGTGCGCCTTGGTGTTTAGTCATGCCGGCCACATGACCACGGAAACGTCTTCAGACAGCGCTGGCTCTTCGGCTTTGAAACGGAGATGAGCAGCGCAACCCTAGAGTCGGATTCGACTGGCTTTCGAGCAAGGGAACCTTTACCTTTACCTAAACTCCTGGCAGCGGTGGCTTCTATGCCACGATGGAAACAGAGGGTGACATTTGTAAGACTGGGTTCTGCCCAAGACTGCTGGGTCTTTGGATTGTTAAATAAAGGACAGAAATGGCCAGGTTGGGGCAAACATCCAGCTCCCTGTATCAGCACCTATTTGTTTTCCCAGCAGGGCCAATAGTGGCTCGGTAGAGCTGTTTCCAGTTGGGAAAATGGGGGGGGGGGGGGGGGAGGCTTTGCCCACCTCGTTCTGCAGTCCTATTTCAAAGCGGGCTCTTGTGCCCCTAATTTTTTACAGGAAACAAATGCTTGGAGCTCTTGCCAATTGATCGATTCATGGGTTACAAAGTCTTCATGTCCCTGATATGAAGAGGAAGAGGAAGAAGAGATTGGAGTTATACCCCATCCTTCATTACCGGAAGGAGTCTCAGAGCGGCTTGCAATCTCCTTTCCCTTCCCCTCCCCACAACAGACACCCTGTGAGGTAGGTGGGGCTGAGAGAGCTCTCTCAAGAACTGCCCTTGAGAGAACGGCTCTGAAACAACTTGTAACTGACCCAAGGTCACACCAGCAGCTGCATGTGGAGGAGTGGGGAATCAAACCTGGTCTTCTCAGATTCAAGTCCGTGCTCCTAACCACTACACCAAACTGGCTGTCCTACACCAAACACAAGAAGCTTTTTTGGTCCATCAGACTGGCAGTAGCTCTCCAGAGTCTCAGGTGGAGGTCTTTCACATCACCTCCTACCTGATCCTTTTAATGGGAGATGCAGGGGATTGAATCTGGGACCTTCTGCATGCCAAGCAGATGCTCTCCCACTGAGCCATGATGAATCTGTTCCGCCAGGTGTTCTTTGTGAGTGCAGTGCTACTCGGTACTTAATATTCATCTGTGCAGGTGCACAGTTCAGATCAAGACTGCAGTATGGGAATGGAGGGGCTGAAATCGTTGCCTTGGCCTGGTTTTCTTGTCCCGGAATAGCCCCAGGGAGCTGCTATTAGCCAGTTGGGGAAACTTACTTGTAGCCTATCAGTTTGTGTGCTGTTCCCCGCTCAAAGGAAACAGTGGTTCCCTGGGGCCATTTCAGGTTGGAAAATTATGCAGGGGGGTATTTAAGCTCCTGCTCCCCACATACCAGAGTCTTGATCTGAATTGGCCCCCTGGGTATTAAGATACAAGCATGAAAGACTGAGAGATTAGTTAAAGCAGAGCCTGTTCCAGGTTTTGGGGGGCTGCAGGCAGAGTTCCCAGGCCCCCCTTCTCAGCCTACTTCTGGCCACTCATGTCCTCCTTCCATCCCACCCATCAACATGTCTTTCACTCGCTTGTACATTCTTCCCATGTCTTCTCTCAAGCATTCCCACTGCCCATGTTCACAGTTGTCTGCAGCCTTCCCCCAGTGGTACCAGGCAGTGCATGCAACAAGGAGCATGGGTGGGAAGCAGAAGCGAGTGGGCTGCGGGCCCTCCCAGAAATGCTGGGCAGTGGCAGCTGCCCCACGTCAGGGTATGATGCTGTTGGCCCTGGGTTAAAGGATGTGAGGCAGACATGTGGGCAATATGAGGATTTGTAGAATGTCATTTGGTATTTGTGCCCTAGGGAGTTGCCCAGTGGTTAGGGTTGGGCATGAACTGGCACACAAACGAAAGTTCATCACGAATTTTGGGCAGTTCGTGGTTCGCAAAGTGATTTTTGCAAACTGAAGAACCACCACGAACTTTCACAAATTTGATTACATTAATCAAGAGCAGAAAGTAGGGGATTAATTTAAGCCCCTGCTTTCTGCTCTTCACAAAAAACAGCTGAGTGGTGGGGAGCACTCGGCTATTTGTTGTAAATGGTTTGGAGAGGCGGGGAGTAGAAAGCAGGGGTAATGAACCCATATGAACCAGTTTGGTTCACAAACTAACCTCCAGGTTCCTAGAAGAAGAAGAAGAGGAGATTGGATTTATACCCCAAAGGTGTCTCTTACAAACTCCTTTCCCTTCCCCACCCCACAACAGATGCCCTGTGAGGTAGGTGGGGCTGAGAGAGCTCTTGACAGAAACTGCTCTTTTCAAGAACAGCTCTTATCAGAACTATGGCTTGCCCAAGGTCATCCAGCCAGGTGCAAGCGGAGGAGTGGGGAATCAAACCCGGTTCTCCCAGATTAGAGTCCGCGCCCTTAACCACTACACCAAACTGGCTCCTATAGGTTCATGGTTTAGCCATGAACTGAACCAAACCACAAAAATGCAGTTCGTGTCCATCCCTACCAGTGACCAGAAATTCCTAGCCTGCTCATGTGCCCTTAACAGCAGCCTGATGGGCAGATGTCAACAGGTGAAGCTTTTCCTAACCATTGGGGCAAACACTCTTCGGGTCCCTGTGTGTATATCTGGCAAGCTACTGTTAAAGTTCTCCAGAGGCCCATTGCAAAGTTAGCCTACTACTGATTTTGTACCAACACAGTAGGCATTGTAGAAACTGTAGAAGAGTGTCCCTGTGCAAGAAGCACCTTCGTTAGGTTAAGAGAATACTCACTGGAGGAGTGCTCACTCCTTGGGGAGAGGGCTGTGTCTCAGTGAAGAGCCTCTGCTTTGCATGCAGAAGGTCCCTGGTTCAATCCCTAGCATCTCCAGTTAAATAAAGGACCATGCTGTAGGTGATGTGAATGTCCTCTGCCCGAGACCATGGAGAGCTGCTGCCAGTCTGAGTAGACAATACTGGCCTTGATGGACCAATGGTCAGATTCAGTATAACAACAACAATAATACAGTCCACAGTAAACAATGACCGAGGAAAACCAATAAATAACAACTGTGCACTGAAAAACCCGCACAAGAGCTATTAAGAAGAGACTTCAACACAATAAGTACGTAATTCAATACATGTAATCCATTTTAGGAAAATGCCTCCTGTTTGGTCCAACATACATAGTACTAACCCTTGTAGGTGCTTTCTAAAGCTTAGGAGACCTGGCCCATATAGAAACTGAATAATGTTTACCTGTTAAGAAACTGCAATGAGACTTCCTGTAGTGGCTTGTAGTTCCTGAGGAAGGACCTGAAGTCCGAAACACTAATCAATACCTAGGAAAAGTGTTGGACATCTATTCCAGACTTCATTGTGGACTTCTATTCCAGACTTGATTGTTTTGAGAGATTGTTATTCTGGACTTTGTTCTTTCCCTTTGGGATATTATGGCCTTGTGTATTTTCCTATGATGGATTACATGTATTGAATTACTTATTGTGTTGAAGTCTCTTCTTAATAGCTCTTGTGTGGGTTTTCCAGATTCAGTATAAGGCAGATCCACATGTTCACGCAAGTGGCATGGAATGGGTGATAATGGGTGGTACTTGAGATACAGATAAGGATTCTCTGAAGGTTCTAAAACAATGGTTTGAAGGAAAAATGAGCAAGGGTGTGATAAACAGGCACAGCAGGGAAAGGACACAGAAACTGGGATTGGCACTTTCTCCCCATAAGAACATGACTGGATCAGACCACCATGTTTCCAATATGGATCACACAGATGCTTTGGGGCAAGAAGGCAACAGCCCTTTCGGGTTTATCCATGGCCATTTAGACAAGGTGGCCAAGTGGTTAAGGTGATGGACTGCTCGCCCATTGCGCCCTGCACACCTAGGTTTGAATCTCACCTTGACTAGAATGCTGATTTGGTTTTCTCCCCACCTGCTTTCTGACTGTATTCTGGAGGTGTGTGGCTCAGTGGTAGAGCATCTGCTTAGTAGGTAGAAGGTCCCAGGTTCAATCCCCGGCATCTCCAGTTAAAAGGATCAGATAGGAAGTGTGGGAAAGACCTCAGCATAAGACCCTGGAGAGCCGCTTCCAGTTTGAGAAGACAGTACTGACTTTGATGGACCAAGGGTCTGATTCAGTACCAGGCAGTTTCATGTGTTCATGTAATGTTCAGAGATATACTGCCTCTGACCCTGCAGGGTCTATTATTCACGATGGCTAAAGCTTCATCATCTGAGGATTTATCCATGAACTTTGCCATCTTTATCCCTCTCCTGAATCCTTTATGCCTAACAGCTGGTTAATTTCTAAGAGAAGGAGAAAGAAGCAGAGATACTGGAGATGGAACCTACCGAATCTCAAGGGATGTCCTCTGACCTGGATCCCTAATTGCAGCTGTTGCAGGCTGGCTCTGGCTACTCTGTGATGAGGGCGGAGCGCTTTGCGCATGCCTAGAGGCATAGTCGTCACCAGGCTGAACTATGACATCTGGACCAGATGGGGGTGGCGGGTGGGGAATTAAGTCTTGTCTGCACCTCTACTTTCACTAGCAGTGAGAGTTCACTCCAGGACAAGTTGTGGTTTCACAGACGCAAGCTTCCCACTCCTCATTATGATGATCAAGACCAGCTAAAAATAAACATGTTTGCTTGGCTTTCCTGCATTCGTTTTAAACATTTTAATGCTGTCTCCCCTTGGGGGAGCAGTGCTTAAGCATGAATCTGTTAGTCTCAATAACAGGCTATTAATCTCTTGTTGTTGTTCAGTCGCACAGTCGAGTCCGACTCTTCGTGACCCCATGGACCACATCACGGCAGGCCCTCCTGTCTTCCGCCATCCTCTAGAGTTTGCTCAATTTCATGTTCATTGCATCAATACTATTAATCTCTACCTGCATGGAAAATCCATGCCTTCAGGGTCCATCACGTAGACTTGTGCATTATCGACATGCATGGCTTCCAGTTAATGTAAATAGAACGTCAGCAGAGGGCTTAGGCCAACGTTTCCCAGCCTGTGGGTCCTGACCCAAAAGTGAGTTGCAAAGCCTGTGAAAGTGGGTCCCAGGCTCTTGTCGTTTTAATGATTTGACAATGCTCTGTTTTTTCAAGTAAATTTGAACTTGTGGGCCACCATAGCAAGTAAATTTGAACTTGTGGACCATAATTCCCTGAAATGTTAGGAAATACTGGCTTCAGTACTCTTACTGATCTCTTCAAAAGAAGTCCATTGGCACCTTACAGACTAGCACCGTTTATTCCAGTGTCAACTTTTGTGAGTTGGAGCTCATCTAGGGTTGCCCACTCCAGGTTGGAAAATTCTTGAAGATTTGGGGGTGGAGCCTGGGGATGGAGGGGTTTGAGGAGAGGAGGGACCTCAGCCAGATATGACACCGTAGAGTCTGCCCTCCAAAGCAGCCATTTTCTACAAGGGAACTGATCTCTGTTCCCTGGAGACTAGTTGTAATTCTGGGAGATCTCTAGCTCTGCCTGAAGATGCCAAGAAAATACAAGATTAATTCTGAGTAGGAGACGTAGAGCATGGGCTCCAAGTATAAAGCAACCTGACGAAACATTGAGGGAAACAGATTGTTTATTTACCTGGGAAATCTGTAGTCGCATGGCAGTTGTTGGAAGCAGCAACAGCACTGCATGATGTAAAAAAATAAAGAAACAAAAGTAGAAGAAGCAAATTCGTGGACTGTAATTGGACTTGAATCGATTTTTTCACAGTGAACATTGGTGGGGTTCTTCCGATGCTGTGAAAAAGACTTCAGATGCTCTTCACAGCACCTGAAGAAGTGAGCTGTGACTCAAGGAAGCTCATGCTGGAATAAATGTTGTTAGACTTTAAGGTGTCCCTGGACTCCTGTTGTGTTTTGCCACAACAAAGTGGAATCTTACCCTTCAGGCTTTCCCATCAGATGGCTTGGCAAAGCTGCCTAAAGATGGTATTAACTAGCCCTAGTCAATATCACAAGGCCCTGAAAGTCCTCATTGAAAGTGGCCCCTAGGAACATTTGCTAATTACCTCCCCTCAAGAGCAGGGCCACATCTGAATTTGCATCCCTCCATGCAAGCCCAAAGGAAGCTAAAATGACTAGACCAGGCGTGGCCGAACTGTGGCTCGCTCTTTCACACATATTGTGTGGCTCCCAGCAGGGGGGCTGGGAAAGCGAAGGGGAGGCCAGTGTTCCCTGGGTAAGCCTGAGGTGGGGGGAGGGGGAGTAGACAAAGAAAGTGACTTTAAATACATTCTCTCGAATGCGGGGGAGCAGACAAAGAAAGCAACTTTAAATACATTCTCAAATGCGTCCTCTCTCTCTTAAACAAGTAAATATCATTAACAAACAAACATCATTGGATAAATAAATATCATGAATATCTATTTCTTACCCCTTTTGTTTTTATTTTTGGCAGTCTCTTTGATAATGTTAATAAAAAGCACATTTGCATGTTATTCAATAAAACCCCGTGTGCAGCATTTGTTCATGTCTTGCGGCTCTCAGACATCTGATGTTTATTCTGTGTGGCTCTTATGTTAAGCGAGTCACATTCTGAGAAGACAAGAGCAAGGCTGATTTCGCACTAGAGCTGCCTCGATGTTGCGCCGCCGTTTGCCCCGATACTATTGCTCAATTTCACACCCGAAGCCGCGGGGCTGCATTTTGACTCGCGGCTTCGCCCGATTTCCCCCGCAGTTTCGTGATCCTGTTTTTTGAGGATCATGAAACTGCGGAGGAAATTGGACGAAGCCGTGGGTCAAGTGCAGCACCGCGGCTTCGGGTGTGAAATTGACTAAGAGTATCGGGGCAAACGGCGGCGCAACATCGAGGCAGCTCTACTGCGAAATCAGCCCAAGAGTCCAGTAGCACCTTAAAGAATAACAAAATATATGGCAGTGGGTGAGCTTTCGTGAGTCACTGCTCACTTCTTCAGAAATGAGAAGTGAAGTGAGAAGTGAGAAGACAAAGAGTCACTAGAAAAGACCATCATGCTTGGGGAAGTGGAAGGCAGCAGGAAAGGAGGAAGGCCCAACATGAGATGGATGGACTTTATACAGATAGATTCAGGTGGGTAGCCCTGTTGGTCTGAAGCAACAGAACAAAATTTGAGTCCAGTGGCACCTTTAAGACTGACAGAGTTTAATTCTGGGTGTCAGCCTTCATGTTCATGCACACTTTTATTTATATTTATTTATTTATTATTTCGACTTACTATCCTGACTAAGGCCACATGATGTAGGGGTGGGACTGCCTACCTGCACCCTAGTGGTGGGCCTGTTGTAGCTTCTGGCTCGGCATTTCTTTCCGGCGGTCTCTGGCGTCCCCCTGGGAACGACTGCTTCGTTGGCGGGACCGTTCCTGGCGCACGCCCATGCTCGCTCCGGCCTCGGCTCCGCCGCGCCCACGAAACACGTCATCGTGCGTCTTTTCTGGTCTCCGTCTCCGCCGTCGTCTGCCGCTCGATGTTGTACCGGCCACCAGGGATCGCTCTGCCGGCTCTCGTTGCTGCATCGCCACCACGCCTCACCATCCAGGCTCTGCTGCTGCCGATGTTCTCTCTGCCGTAGGTGCTGCCACCACCACACACCTCAACGCCACCACACACCTTCAATCCGATGAAGTGTGTCGGTCTTAAAGGTGCCACTGGACTCAAACTTTGCTCTGTGGCTTTATAAAGGAAGCCACAAAGGCCCTCTGTCTGCAAGACCTGAGTAAGGCTGTTAAGGATAGGATGTTTGGGAGGTCATTCAGTCACAGTGTCACCAACAGTTGGAAATCGCTTGACAGCACTTCACACACACACGCACACACATATGCAAAGATTATTTGGGGATGGGGTGAAATGGTAGCAAAAAAACTCTACCCTTTACCTAGCCTATGAAAACCGATGCTGCCGTATCTCCACTGGTCTTCAAGGTACTACAAGACTTCAGTTCAAACTTAATAGGAGCTTTGTGTGGATAACTTTGCCTTGTAAAAGTGTTATATTGGCAGGGCATGAGCTAGAGAGATATTCCTATCACCTACGACTGCTGTTGTGAATGAGTCACTCTTCCCTTGTGTATTTGGGCCTGGCAGAGAAATGTCAACCTGACCTGGGCGGCCCAGGCTAGCCCGATCATGTCAGATTGAGGAAGCTGAGCGGTGACACACGTGTCTGACATCGTCTGGTGAGTTTTAGAATCAAACTCTGAAAACACGTGTGTTCAAAACGGCACATGGTGTCCGTCTTGTACATTATTACGGTGACTGCATGCTCCACGTTGTTGTAAATGAGAACCATGATGCCAACATGGCCAAATATGTAGATGCCATCAGCTATTCTGACAGCCCCTCAGAACACGTTAAGTACTCTGCTGCAGGGATGTAACAAGAGAATCCTGGATCTGGCTAAGGCTGTCATTAAAGACCGTGACTACAAGTTTTCTATTCATGCCCTGCCTGTATAGGCCTTCGTGTAATCATCATAGCATAGAAGTGCCCATCCTCCCCCACCCACTTAATGTGCATTTCTGCACCTACACACCCTTATGGCTAGCCTGAAGCCCACCTTATAGGCACTGCCCAAACACCCTCCATACTCATTAGCAGGCCTGTAGCCAGAAAAATTTTATGGGGTGGGATGGCAAATGAGTACAGTGGTGATTAGCTCATCCTTATTTATTTACTTTATTATTTCTTTATACTTAATGGGTTATTTACCAGTTTTCTACTTGAGACTCAAGGTGGATTACATGGGATAGAAAATTGTAATCAAACAGCACGAGAGATCTAAGAAACAGTGCAATAGGACTAGGCTTAAAGGTAAAGGTAAAGGTTCCCTTGCTCGAAACCCAGTCGAATCCGACTCTAGGGTTGCGGTGCTCATCTCCGTTTCAAAGCCGAAGAGCCAGCGCTGTCCAAAGACGTTTCCGTGGTCATGTGGCCGGCATGACTAAACACCAAGGCGCACGGAATGCTGTTACCTTCCCACCAAAGTGTTGCCTATTTATCTACTTGCAATTTCTTGCTTTCGAACTGCTAGGTTGGCAGGAGCTGGAACTAGAGACGGGAGCTCACCCCGTCATGCGGCAACTCGGGTCTTGAACTGCTGAACTACTGACGTTCCACAGCCTGCAGTTCAGCGTCTTAACCACTTGAGCCACCGCAGCTCCATAGGACTAGGCTTACAAAAATGCAAAAAAAGTATCAAATGTGCTATGTCAAGCAATGCAGAAAATGGAATTGCAAAAATGAAAACAATGTTGTACGAGCATGATAGAATACAACAAATCAATAATACCCTGTTTCCCTGAAAATAAGACCTACCCCAAAAATAAGCCCTAGCAGGATTTCTATGCATTTGTGGTATAAGCCCTAGTGTGTCTTCTTGAGAAAAAAATAAATATAAGACAGTGTCTTATTTTCGGGGAAACACGGTATATAGTGTGCAGTGTGGCATAGACTACAGTCCTGTTCTGTATGAGCTTTAAAAGAATGCCCTCCCAAGCAATTGTTTTACATAGTCTGCAGAATTAAAGAAGTGTGAGAGCTTTCTTCCAGTTACTGAAACCTGAAACTGTAAATTTTACCTTCTTTTCTCTATAAATCACTAACTCAAGGCTTCTAACGGAGCCACCCAACAAATGGGAAAGATCAGCAACTGCCCATACACATGTATTTTCTGTTATGACTCGCATTTGTGGAATGGCCTTTCTGAGGAAGTCAGGAAAGCTTCCACACTTTCGTCATTCTGCCAACTATGTAAAACAAAATGGTTCAAGAGGGCATTTTAATAAAGGTAATAGCGCTATAGGATAATGGAATGGTTCAGGAAGGAGCTTTTATAAAATGAATAGGTCTGTGAAATGTATCACAGGCTGCGATCATACACACAGTTAGACCCGACATAGATGCAAACGCCAGGTGGATTTAAAAGGAGCGGTCAGACAGCAACATCTGGGAAGCGTCCTGCAGCCATCGACCACCCATGCTGCCCCGCCACAGAAGTGGGGTTAAAAGACACCAGGGAAAATCTGGTAGTAAACGGGTTGCGATCGGCCATGGATGGACTTTCCCGTCTGGTCGCTCAAGCGCTCTCTCATGCCACTGGGATAGTCTGATCAGGCTGTCCGGATTCCATGCCGTTGCCCCCCCCCTTGCAGTACATGGATTATCACAAACTCCATAGGGAGCCCTCAGTGCGGAGATACGATTCCTTGTTTAAACACATGGCAAAACCCCCCAAAACCCTGACTCACCCGCGGTTGTGTCTGATCACACAGTGACGGGCTGTGCCCGCAGCTTCAAAGGAATGTGTGATCTCCAAACTGCGGGTCAAATTCCTCCCGAGGGAATAGGCTCACTTCACCTCCACAGTATATTATGTACTATCTGTTTCCTGTACATATTATCCTGCTCTTACTGCATTGCCTTAGTATCATTTTCTGCATTGTTTTGACACATACCACATGTAATTATTTTTGCTTCGGTTCAAAGTGCTGTAACCCTAGCCTTATTGCAATGCGTATTAGACGTCTCATGTGAATCATTGCATTGACTTACGCTGTGCAATCCATTCTGAGTCTCAGCGAGAAAGGCAGACTATAAAGTAAATACGATAAAGTGCACAGGATCAGGCTGTGAGTAGGATTCTCTTCTAACTGAACAAACACAGTCACTTGTGGAGTAAGTAAGAATAAATATTCTCAAGATACAACACGGGCCGCTCATCCAAATGTGTTTTATTTCATATGCCCATGGATGTTTAAAAAATAAATGAATAACTAAACAACTGCAAATTCAAAAAGTACAGCATTTTTAGATAGAAAGTTATACCTAATTTTGCAATATTTTACCTGTTTAGGTCCAATCTGTAACATTCAGAATCCAGACAGCGTACTCAATTGCAATGTAAAAAGTTTTTCCCCCTTCATTTTTGAAATGAGAATTGCAGCTAGGCTGATGTAATTTTCTTCTTCCAGGTGTTGCTAATTACCTCTGTCAGCAATTTTCCCCCTCCTCTGTTGCATCATATTTCCCCCACCCCTATGGTACCTATATTATTGGGGGGGCTACTACAGTAGTGCTGAAAAAAAACTTTTACATCTGGGAGGAAGTGAGGTTGGGTGCTCACGGCCAAAAATGCAGGCCCGTGTGTTATCCTTGACACAGGGAGCCAGTTGTTCTGGAAGACATCTAAGAAAGTCTCTTGGGTGAATAGATCTGTAGATAACGTGTGTGATAACTGCAGAGTGTCCATGTCACGTATAACCAAACAGCACGTTCCTCCTGTGATTTATTTCCATAACATTGTCAAAACCCCCATATACTATCATATTGATGGTGTGAGGCAGAGCCTTGGCAAAGTGTATTTCAGCTCTTAGATTTCCAGCTTTAACCAGTGAGTAGTGGTCCGCACACGCCTGATCCAGAGATAAGTCAAAGGCAAAAAGCATGCAACCTTTTGCGAATTCATCATGATTGATTAAAGATTCTTGCTAGCCATTTGCACAAGATTCATGTATTCTCTCACGCAGTTTCCGGCTTCAAAGTTGGGTTCAAGTGACTTGGCAGGTACCCGTTCCCCATCCACGTACAAAGCTACAAAGTTGATGTCATAATGCTTAACATTAAATGTTTTTTTGGTAAAGTTACCATTGTCCACAAACCCCCACCTAGCTGTCCCAGGAACAGATTCTCCTGGTTACTTACCCGACTGCCTGCGGGGATGTTAAACACCTTCACGCCTACATGATCCACGGGGTATTTTGCATTGGCCGAAAGACAGGCAGATACTTTGTTGTTGTTGTTCAGACGAACAGTCGAGTCCGACTCTTTGCGACCCCATGGACAAGATCTCGCCAGGCCCTCCTGTTTTCCGCCTTCCTGTGAAGTTTGCTCAATTTCATGTTCGTTGCATCTATGACACTGTCTAACCATCTCATCCTTTGCCATCCCCGTCTTCTTTGACCTTCAATCTTTCCCAGCATCAGGATCTTCTCCAGTGAGTGCTCCCTTCTCATTTGGTGGCCAAAGTCTTTGAGCTTCAGTTTCATTATCTGGCCTTCCAGGGAACAGTCAGGGTTTATTTCTTTTAGGATTGACCAATTTGATCTTCTTGCAGTCCAAGGGACTCTCAAGAGTCTTCTCCAGCACCATAGTTCAAAAGAATCTATTCTTTGGTGCTCGGCCTTCCTTATAGTCCATACTATCTGAAGCTTAAAAACCTCTGCTTGTTCCCCGCTTAGAATACAGAAAGCATCTTTGTTATGGGTTGCTTTGATTTTCACATCCACCCCATTTAATAGTAGCTTCTCTCAAAAATATATGTTGGCGTGACCCAAAAGGTCTAATTTCTGACTCTGAGCGGTCAGTGCAGCTCTCTGTATAAATCCATCATTACTCCCATCCAGGGCTATTGCTTCATGGTGTCTGAGGGTATCCTTATAAAACAAACCCATAGAAAACTGGGTCACTAGCATATCACTTGCTGTAGTTGAGCACATTCAATAAAGGCCTTGTTAAGGATAGCAGTTATTACTTTGACTGATGAGCCCATCTGCCACAGTGATGTCCAGCTGGCTGAAGATGTATGTGATCGGGTAGTTCGCCAGTCCCACTCTAGCATTTCTATCGATGTTAGTTCCTTCTTCCTTTACAATTTTGCAACAGACAGACAGCAGCATATTATATAAATCAATATAATCCTCACTATTGCCCACTATGAAAACGTCAAAGGGGGCTGATTCTGTTAGGGCTGAAAGAGGAGGTACTTCAGTACACAGACTTTCCTCAATTCACGTCTGGATGCGTGCTATCTGGAAGACGTCAAGTTCAGACTTGGAACATTCTTCAGAGCCACAGGGGATAAAAAAACATGGTATCTTAAAATACATCTTTGAGGCTCTGAATACGGGTCCCCGAGAGCCAGTTTGGTGTAGTGGTTAAGTATGTGGACTCTAATCTGGGAGAACCGGGTTTGATTCCCCACTCCTCCCCTTGCACCTGCCGGATGACCTTGGGCAAGCCATAGTTCTGTCAGAGCTGTTCTTGAAAAAGAGCCGTTTCTGTCAGAGCTCTCTCAGCCCCACCTACCTCACAGGGTGTCTGTTGTGGGGAGGGGAAGGGAAGGGAGCTTGTAAGCCGCTCTGAGACTCCGAGTGAAGAGTGGGGTATAAGTTCAATCTCTTACTCTTCTTCTTCTTCCTCACTGTCTGCTTCCTGCTCATTCCGTGCTTTCTCTTCATCGGCTTACGAGGCCCCTTGTGTATGCTTGTCGCTTTTCTCTTAACTCCACCCCTTCTTTTAAGAGAGACATATCCCGATCCCTCCTGAGGTTCTATTTCCTTCAAAACATCCTGAGCAGGCCCGTAGCTAACGCGGGGCCCACAGGGCCCGGCCCCCTTTCATTTCTTCTGGGCCACCTCCCTCCCGGGCTGTTCCCGAAGTGCCTCAACTCACCACCTGCATGCCACTTTGCACTCTGACTGAGAAACACCCCCACTTAAATCTTCTTCGGACTGCAAAGACCCGGGGTGGAAGACAGCCACACCTTTTTTAACTGTGAGGGGGCAGGTAATTTATGCAGGATGTCAAAACTGGGAGGGGGGTTAGAAGCGGCTTTCTGCCGAGCGTGTGTGTGTGTGGGGTGTCACGGCATGAAATTGACCAGCGCGCTGAAACTGGCTCGAAACCTCAAAATCCCTCACAAAACAAACACAACAAGGTTTTCTGAGAAAGGAAAGGGAAATTGGAAGTGCTGAGCCAGAAAATAGGGGGCGGACTAATTTAAAAAGCGCTTTCCTGCAGGTTTTTGCGCATGTAAGGTTTTTGCGCATGTGCATAGGCATAATATCATGGCCTTGTTTATCTGCACATGCGCAGAATCAAGATTGTTCTAAAATGGCGCCCATTCGGGATGGTCCGACGTCATGCGCGCTGAAACGATCAGATGGGGGCAAGTCCACGATTGGCCCGTCGGAACCAAAAACTCCAGATGTTAACTTTTTAGTACGGCCCGAAGCCCGAAGCGCAGCAAAACAGGATGCTCATGGAAGATGGACGTTTTCCAGACGTTGATGTCTGGACATTACATTTAAATCCATGAGGCACTTGTGCCTCACGCGGATCTAAAGAGCCATCTGAATGCACCCTGTTTCTTGGTTCTTCAGAGTCTCCACCTCCATGTTTTTAGGCACAGCTTCTCCAGGGGGCTTCTGGGGGGGGGAGTCTTTGTTCTCAGATTCTTTCTTACCACCGTCACCTGTTCTTGAATGACCAGTGGCACTAGTACCATTATAAGCACCACTGACTTCTGACAAATAGCTAAATGTTTGCAGTACTTGCAGCACTTTGGATCCAGCTTCATGTGGGCTGGCTAAACTATATATTTTCAAATGTTGGCCAATTGACATAATCTAACTATGGGGGGGGGACCTCAGTTACATATCCTCCACCGCTCCCCATCCCCTTCTCTTTAAACTTGGCTCCAGGGGTCATTTCGTAGAAAAAGAGCTAGGGGAACTCATTAGCATAACTCATTAGCATATGCCACACCCCCTGACATCACCGGAAGTGTGTCATAAGGCCACACCCCCCGCCCCCAACGGTCCCGGACGCCGCCGCTGGCCTTGCTGCTCCACTGCCGAGCCCCATGAGGGGCCGGCGGTGGACCTGCAAGGCCGGCGGGAGTGCAAGGAAGCCCCGCGAAGGCCCTCCCTGGCCCCAGGCAGGCAGGGGTGGGGAGAGGCAGGGAGGAAGCAACTTACCCTCCCTCTTCTCCTGCCTCCTCCTGGCTGAATGAGGGCCGGAAGCGGGGCAGCCGGAAGCAGGGGGCGGGGCTTCGTCATGTGCTCCGCCCCCCGTGCCTCACCCGGGGGAACTGCGATCCCCCGCGATCCCCCCCCGAAATGACCTCTGCTTGGCTCAGGAACCAAGTGTTGAATGCAGTACATTAGTGACCCTTTCAATGGTTCAGGCTCAGGCCCAATGTCTTCGTACACAGGTTCTTCTCTCAGCTCCAGTTTGCGGGGCTTAAAGAGTGCTTCTTGGTTCTATGTTGGGAGCATTTAAATAGCAGGGAGCATTTAAATGCTCCATGTTGGGAGCATTTAAAGAGCAGGCCCCGCCCCCATTGACACATTTGGACAGCAACTGCAATGCTCCTACTGGTTCCAGAACATTGAGATGAGTTCATAGAGGGGTCACATGCCTACTTCTGGGGAAAGGGAGTGGGGGGGTGCCCTGGTGTGGGATGGATGCCAGGTATGGGATGGAGAGTGGGGAAGGGTTCCTTTGGGAGAGGGGAGTGGGGGAGAAGAGAAGGAGATGAAGAGAAGAAGAGATTGGATTTATACCCCGCCCTTCACTCAGAGTCTCAGAGCGGCTTACAAACTCCTTTCCCCTCCCCTCCCCACAACAGACACCCTGTGAGGTAGGTGGGGCTGAGAGAACTCTGACAGAAACTGCTCTTTCAAGGACAGCTCTGACAGAACTATGGCTTCCAACGGATAGTGTACTAGAACTCAGTCGTTTGTTTAATTGTACACGGTGATTTACAATCTCCAGGTGATGACTTTAACCACGACACCAAACTGGCTCTCAAGAGGTGGGGAGGGGGTCTGGTGGGTGGGAGGAGCTATCTAATTTGATGAGGGAGTGTATACCCTAAGTACTTTGTTGTATTGGTTATTTTTCTGAGAGTTTGTATTAATATTGTAATCTGATATTAATATTATTTCTATTTTCTTTTTTGTGCTTTGTTGATTGCTATGGCTGAGCTGAAGCAGTGAAGTAGTGTACAAGGTGCCTATCGTGAAGATAACCTGGTTCGGGGGGTTCCCATTCCCTTCTTTTTTGGCACAGCGATTTCCATCATCGCCCTGGGGTTGGTGGCCAGTTTTCAAAGAGGTGGCATTATTTTCTGAGTGATGCCTGCCACAGAGAGAGACCTTTAGCTTCTGCTGCAGAGAGCACAGGGCGGCGGCGGTTTGTCTCACTTGGGCAAGGGTTCCCCCATGTCTTTCAGTGGGCGTGGCCAACTTGGGAGCCAGCCGGAACTCCGTTCCTGTGCGTTCCTGCCCAAAAATAACCCTGGATAAATTATGTCTGCCAGCGTGGTATAGTGGTTAAAGTGTTGGACTAGGATCCAGGAAACTCGGGTTCAAATCCCCACTGTGCAGTGGAAGCTTGCTGGGTGACCTTGGGCTAGGCACACACTCTTAGCCCACCCTACCTCACAGGGTTGTTGTGATGATAAAATGGAGGACAGGAGAATGCTGTAAGCCACTTTGGGTCCCACTCGGGAGAAAGGCGGGATGTAAGTGAATAAAACAGACGGGTAGACAGGCTGATTCTTTTATTACTATAGATTCATGGTAACAGGAAGCCAAGGGATTTGTTTTGTTATGATATTTGGTTTGGATCAGGGCTTTTTTGGTAGAAAAAGCCCAGCAGGAACTCATTAGCATAATGGGCCACACCCAACACCCGAAACTCATTAGCATATCTGGCCACACCCATGAGAGCACAGCTCATTAGCCCATTAGGCCACACCCCCATGTTACCAGAGGTATAGTCATCCAGCCACACCTACCTTTTGCTTCTTATTCTGTTTACCTTGTTTGTTGTCAAAACCCAGGGCCTTTTTTGGTAGCAGGAACTCCTTTGCATGTTAGGCCACGCAGCCCTTATGTAGCCAATCCTAATGAGTTTCTGCCGTTGGGTGTGGCCTATTATGCTAATGAGTTCCTGCTGGGCGTGGCCAACTCGGGAGCCAGCCAGAACTCCATTCCTGTGCGGTCCTGCCCAAAAATAGCCCTGGTTTGGATCAGGATCACGGGGGGGGGGAGGGCTGATGGAATCTCTGCCTGGGGGGCCCTGGGGGCTCTCAGCAGCCCTGTTCAAGGCAAGAGACGTTCAGAGGTGATTTGCCATTGCCTGCCTCTGCATAGCAAGTGACCCTGGTGTTCCTTGCTGGTGTCCCATCCAAATACCATTCAGGGCCGACCCTGCTTAGCTTCTGAGATCTGACGAGATCAGGCTAGCCTGGGCTATCCAGGTCAGGGCCCCCACCCACAAGCCTGGGAGTTAACTTCCATCCATGGGATTTCAAAGTATGTCTGTCAAGAAGCCGAGCTGTAGGCACGCAAGGCCTTCACAGTGTGTGATTCGGCCCACGGGGGTTATACATGACATAAAATAAATAAAACCATAAGACTTGCTGCGAGATGCACGGCCGTGCAAATGTTCAATTTGTTCGTACTGCAGAGTGCATATGGCACAGCAGACGTTGTGTGGGTTGCTGCTGAGAAAATGAAGTTCACACGGAGCCTTTTACCCCTTAGGAAATTCATATGAGTCCTTTATTATAAGGAGCTCCATTCTAGACGGGCCAGAGTCGACTCGCAGTGTTCCCTCTAGGCCGAGTCAGTGTGAGCTAGCTCATAGCTTTTTAGCCTCCAACTCACAGATTTTTGCCTTTGCTCAGGAAGGATGGCTCCAGAGCGAACAAATTTCTGCAGTAGCCAAATTGCTCGCTCTCAACTTTAATGCCAGTAGCTCACAAAGCAGATCATGGCATCCGGCCCCATCACTCCTTGGCAAATAGAAGGGGAAGTTGTGGAAGTAGTGACAGACTTCATGTTCCTGGGATCCCAGATCACCGCAGACTGTGACAGCAGCCATGAAATTAAAAGACGCCTGCTCCTTGGGAGGAAAGCGATGGCAAACCTAAACAGCATGATAAAAAGTAGAGACATCACCCTGCCAACAAAAGTCCGCATGGTCAAAGCAATGGTATTCCCAGTAGTCATGTATGGCTGCGAGAGTTGGACTATAAGGAAGGCCGAGCGCCGAAGAATAGATTCTTTTGAACTATGGTGCTGGAGAAGACTCTTGAGAGTCCCTTGGACTGCAAGAAGATCAAATCAGTCAATCCTAAAAGAAATCAACCCTGACTGTTCCCTGGAAGGCCAGATAATGAAACTGAGGCTCAAATACTTTGGCCACCCAATGAGAAGGGAGCAGTCACTGGAGAAGCCCCTGATGCTGGGAAAGATTGAAGGTCAAAGAAGACGGGGACGGCAAAGGGTGAGATGGTTATACAGTGTCATAGATGCAGCGAACATGAAATTGAGCACACTTCAGAGGACGGCGGAAGACCGGAAGGCCTGGCGGGAGCTGGTCCATGGGGTTGCGAAGAGTCAGACTCGACTGTGCGACTGAACAACAAAGCTCACAAAGCAGAATTTTTGCTCACAACTTGACTCCACAGCTTAGAGGGAGCACTGGAGGCAGTGTTCTAACGAACTAGCTAAACTAGGATGGACGGAGATTCAGGAAAGCAGGTCCTCCTCTCATGGTTGCAAGACAGAAGAGGTTAGCTGGAAGGAAGGACGATTCCCCAGAACGTAGCAATCTGCACATCAAAGGGACAGCACCAGTGCAGTACAAAAGGCAGGAGGCAAAAGGACACTATCTATGCCTCTGGCTCTCCATGTTCCCTCTCTGAAGTCTGAGGTTAAGAGGCAGGGCAAAGTCCTTCACTTCCAACACAACTTGCTTGGTTCATTGGACCGAGGGGGTGGTGGTGGGGGTTCCATTGCTTTCCCAGAACAGCAGGTTGATGCATGGTTAGCGAACAGAAGAAAATAAATCAAGCAAGGCCTTTGATCCTGGCAGGAGAGCGCTGGAGGAGTGTTCCAGTTAGGGCTTGCCAGGCAGGCTAAGTGTCCTCCAGGGATTTTTCTTGCCTGTGTCCCAATTGCCAGAAAGGCCAGAAAGCAGAGCCGTGTTTCCCAGCCTGAGAGTCAGGACCCAGAAGGGGGCCAGGAAAGCCTCTGTAAGAGAATCGCAGGCCAGCTGTCTCTAATGGCTGCCCCTGGATCTTTCCATCGCTCTGTTTTGTATTTTGGAAACCAGGATCTGACACTGGAAACAGTGTCTTGCCTGTCATACATTAGTTGGTATTTTTTTTCTTCAGTGCGTATGCATACTGACCAAGTAAAATACATCCCAATGGTCACTAGAGAGAGAATAAGGGTTGTCAGGTCCGCTTGCCGTCACAATGGAGAGATTTGGGGGGCATTCGGGGGGTGGGCATGACATCGTCGGGTGGCATCCCGACACGATGGTATCACCCCTAAGTGACATCATCGCATTGGTGATGTTGCCCATGAAACTGGAGTTTGGGCAAAATCTCTGGGTTTTCCCTAAGCCAGAGCGTCGCATGCAACGTTGCCAATGTGATGATGTCACTTCCGGGTGACATTATTTTGTGTGGGACATCACCTGATGACGTCCCTGTTTGGGGCTGGAGTTTCCCCCACTGGCCAGCTGGCCACCGGCGGATCACAGCCCCCCAAAGTGAGGGAACCCCCGCTGGAACCTGGGGGCTGGCAGTGAGCATTATAGGGGAGACTAGAAAGAGTAATGGAGAAGGAGAGGGTGGTCAGGGGCTGGAACTTAACCTCCATATGTGAAGGCTGTGTGTGCTGGCATGCCACTTGCTTGGGCTTTAGAGTGGGGGCAGCAGCACCCTTTGTGCCATTTTTGTTGGTTTCTCTGGTTATCCACTAAGGAAAATGGAATGTTGAACTAGATGGGTTTCAAGGACATCGTTTGCCTAGGGCACCAAAACACCTTGGGCCAGCCCTGGATGGGTCATCATACCTACTAAAACCTGGACTTGTAGGTCACCATCCCCCAAAGGTTGGGAACCACTGCTCTTGAGGACTTTTTGAAATGGCTCCACCCAGAACTGTCCCGGCTCCACCCACTCACCGCTGACTCTACCCACCATCACTACACAGATACCAGAATATTTTTATTACAAAGATGGTAACATCGCTGAGGAGGGAAGGCAGCATTATATAGCCTTGCCAGATCTTGAAAGATAAGCAGGGACAGTATGCAATCGGAGACCACCAAGGAAGACTCTGCAGATGAAGGCAAGGGCAAACTACCTCTGCTTCTCACTTGCCTTAAGAGCCCCTTGCTGGGGTCACCAGAAGTCGGTTGGAAATCGATAGCACAGATGTACCTAGCCCTGGTGAGCACTCAGCCAGCAAACATTGTAAACAATTATTTAACAATATTTAAGTTAAGAGAAGAGTGCAAATGTAACAATAAAGGAGGCCAGAGTCCGAGTGAAAGATCCATCTTCCAGAATTAAGAAAGCAACATTTATATTTCCTTACATACCTCTTCCTTGGGTATACTTCCAAGATGTGTGTGTGTGTGTGTGTGTGTTTTGGCCTGCAGCTGAAGCCAATGATATGAAACCATTCTAATCTCTGCTCTCCGTTTCCTTGTTATAATTTCTGCTAGGGGAAACTGGCATGAGCTGGTAGTTATCTGTGCTTTATGAAACCGGGTGCTTGAGTATGTAACTGGATAAGTCTTTGTTTCATGATGGCTAATGCACAATATCTCGGCACTTGTGGCCGGTGTCAGAAGATGCCAGCTGTGTTATTTCATTGGGCGGTTGACTTGTTCATGTGGCACGATCTTGGTTCAATCAGGTTAAGTGATTTTGAAAGCTCACATGGCTTTCGTTTCAGCCAGGTTACCAATGACATGAAGCGAATCTAATGAGGCTGCAGCTAGTTCCTGAACGTTCCCTTGCTGCTGACGTGAGTCTGGCGAGCGATTAGCGGTAACGGCTCTTTTGAATTCGTTTCAAGATTGGGTGGTTTCTTTCTTCTGTAGTAAATAAGGTTCCACGAGCAGCTGCTTGATGTTTGTGCGACGTGGGCTTCAGATAACGTAGCCGTACCCGACTAAAGCTGCAACCCTAACTGCACATCTGGATGAATATCTCAGGGGTATATATTATCCTGAGCACGCATACTTAGAATTGCACTTCAGCTAGGTTACAGACACTATTTTGCACTAAGAATTTGCCCATCTTGGCCAGTCCCATCTTTTACAATTCCATATTTCCTTATAAAGATTTGGCACTGGTGATGGGGTAAAAAGTGGGGGGGACGGGATCAGCGCAGTAGTCAAACGATACAGTTTATGGACTGTCCCATCCTGTCCATTGTATTGACTCGCTCTGTGTCATCTGCCTTGAGTTGAAGTGAGAAAGGAAGAGAGGAGATTGGATTTATACTCTGCCCTTCACTTGGAGTCTCAGAGCGGCTTACGATCCCCTTCCCTTCCCCTCCCCGCAACAGACACCCTGTGAGGTGGGTGGGGCTGAGAGAACAGCTCTGAGAGTACTTGTGAATGACCCAAGGTCACACCAGCAGCTGCATGTGGAGGAGTGTGGAATCGAACCCGGTTCTCCCAGATTAGAGTCCACGCTCTTAACCACTACACCAAGGGGGAGGGGGTGGAGCCCGAGGGGGGCAGGGTTTGGGGAGGGGAGGGACTTCAGGGGGGTACAATGCCACAGAGCCCACCTTCCAACGCTGCCATTTTCTCCAGGTGAACTAACCTCTGTCACTTGGTGATCAGTTGTAACAGCAGGCGCTCCCCAGCCGCCACCTGGAGATTTGGCAATCCAATTTGGCATTATTGGAGTGCACTGCACTGTATTTTAATATTATGTAATGCTGTATATTCATTATTATTATTATTATTATTATTATTATTATTATTATTATTATTATTATTATTATTATTATTATTATTATTATCGATTTACTATCCCGCCCTATCTCTGGGCGGCTTACAGAAGGTGCTAATCACATTTTTACAGAATCTAACGTAGGGCCACAGACATATAGGGGAGGTGTGGGAGGTAGTCGGTGGCGTCCTCTCTGGTGCTGGACTTTGAAGTTCCTTCTTCTGACTGTAGCAATTTCATTTCCAGGCCAGGACCACTCGCACTTCCGCGCATGCCCCGCTGCGGCCTCTGTCCTGGTGAGGCTCCGGCCTGCTGCGTTGCTCTGCCTCTGCGCCAGTTGGTCCGGCCTCCTTCGCTCGCTCGCTCGCTCCTTGCCTCGCCAGCCACCATTTTTTCTCCGCCGCCACTCGCGTATGTATTTTATTTTATTCACTATGTATACACATGTTGTACGCCACCCTGAGCCCCATTTGTGGGAAATGGAGTGGGATAGAAATAATAATAATTATTACCACCCCTTGCTCCTGCAGAGGCCTGGCAGGGCCAAAAGCCAAGCCTAGGTGCTTGTCAGCTGTATTATATGTGTGTTATACATGCTTTTCCCAAAGGCTTGTGGCTTCATTCCCCTCCTCTCAAGCACCACGCCCAAGGTCACAGCCTTGCATTCTGCTTCAATAAATCCACAAAGACGAACTTCTCATGGTCAGGGTCGTCATTTCAGCTTTCAGTGGGGCCAAGGGGGAAGATTTTCAGCAAGGTCTAAAGGCTTGTTGTTGAACAAGAAAAAATCCCATTGAATTCAGTGGGGCTTAGTTCTGAGTTAATGCGTTTAAGATCTGCCTGCCACATTGCACAAAAACAGCACATCTTCAGGAGCACTTATTATGACTGCTCCCTCCCCCTTATAATCTGACAATAATATTGTTTTGGACATCCTCCTTTTATTAAGTGAAAGGATTGGTGCTTTTGACATGCCTGTGTAGTACATAAGCATGTAGAATTGTTTAATAGCAAGAGTTGCTCAGCATATATTTTAAGGGGCTACATGTTGTGGTGAACGTACTGCAGAAGGCATCTCTTCCTTCCCTATGCTCTAAAAAGTGTGATGTGACATTAAAAAGGTAAAGGTTTCCCTTGCTCGAAAGCTAGTCAAATCCGACTCTAGGGGGCGGTGCTCATCTCCGTTTCCAAGCCGAAGAGCCAGCGCTGTCCGAAGACATTTCCGTGGTCATATGGCTGACATGACTAAACGCCAAGGCGCACAGAACACTGTTACCTCCCCACTGAAGTGGTACCTATTTATCTACTTGCAGTTTCTTGCTTTCAAACTGCTAGATTGGCAGGAGCTGGGGCCAGAGATGGAAGCTTACTCCGTCATGCGGCACTCAGGTCTCGAATGGCTGAACTACAGACCTTCCGGCCTGGCAGCTCAGTGTCTTAACCTGACATTATTGCTCTTCAGATGTTCCCACCAGAGTTCCCATTGGCTCTCTTATGGCGAGAGACCTCCTGGCAATTGGCAGCCCTTGCCTTCCAATGCTCAGCTGATTGGTGGGCAGAAACTGGAGCCAAAACACAATTTTCTGGGGGGGGGGGAGTTAAAAAAGAAAAATAAGGTCTGGGCTACGTACAGGAAGTTCTGACCATAGAGTTCCTGGTGATTCCTACAGCTACCCTTGTCGCTTCTGGACAGCTCTAGGAATCACCAGGAACTCTATGGTCAGAACTTCCTAGAAGTAGCTCAGGCCTTATTTTTCTGTTTAATTTTTCTCCTGGGATGCCACCCCCCCCTCCAATCCTCCTGCCAGTTGCCAGGCACTGTTTGGCATCCGGTGGGGATGTGTGTGACACCTGAATCAAGATGATGTCGAATGCTTTGTAGCATCATGGAGAGAGTGAGAAAGAGCTGTTCTTTTGGGTAGAAGCCATACATTCTTTGTAATGCATAATTCTGGCCTTAGCAAAAGGCCGTGGTGTTCTTCAAGACTGTTTACACAGTCTGAAATGGGGTGGGGGCTGCGGAGGTCAGTGGCTCCTCTACATTCCTTGAATAGAGTCCCTGAATGTGATTTTGAATCCACAACTGTGACAGTGGACGAAACCGCTGGTATGGAAAGCATGAGGTAGGAATGAGGTTCTTCTGGGTAGGCCTGCTCTGAGCTGCTATGGATCCGCGGACAAAGAAATCTGCCCTCCCTCCCGCCATGCAGGAGTTCCCCTGGTTTTGGCGGCTTCTGCTGAAACCTCTCCTCGAAACAGCCCAGTCCCCATGTGACTTCCCCGACAGGATGTCACCCGGGAGTGATGTCATCATGCCGGGGACGTCATGTGGGGACACTCTGGTTCGAGGGCAAAACTCTATGGTTTTAAGCCGGTTTTACCGTAGAGTCTTCCCCTTAAACCAGAGTGTCCCTGTGTGGTACCCCCAGGGTGATGACGTCACTTCTGGGTGACACCATCATGTTGGGGGTGTCCCAGAATGCTCCCGAACCCCCCTGCTGGAGCGATGAAAGGACCTTGCAGCTTTACCCCACACATATTTGGGACGCTGGATCTATGTGGCACCTGGTCCAGTTCCCCAGGCACCCAGTGTGATCAAAGCACCGCCCGCCATCTTATACCCCTAGACCCCATGGCAGTCATGATGGGTGGATGTGGCCGAAAGATTAAGGAGCATCTCATCTGTGTTCCTTGACCTGGATAGCCCAGGTTAGCTCAGTCTCATCAGATCCTGGAAACTAAGCAGGTTCAGCCTTCCTGATAATTGGATGGGAGACCACTAAGGACCCCCAGGATTGCTGTGCAGAGGCAGGCCATGGCAACCCACCTCTGAATGTCTCTTGCTTTGCAAATCCCATGAAGGGTCATCTGAAGCTGGCTGCAACTTGACGGTAAACCAACCAACCAACCAACCAACCAACCAACCAACCAACCAACCAGTGTTGTTGAAAGTATTTTTTTTACACAGGACACAAAAGGCATCATTGAGACTAACCTCTGATATGTGTGCCGGTGGACAGTGTGCTGGACGTGAAACTGGGTCCGAAGCCCTGCTCAGCTGTGAAGCTCTAGAGCGAAACCAGATGTAATGATGGGTCAACAGCCTATATGCTATGGTGGTCTCTGGGTCAGCCAGGAGGATTTTCAGCCTGACATCGTTTTGTGAGTTCCTACTGAGCATGCAGATCTGAGACAATTCGGATGGGGATTGTGGAGTGGAGGGGGGAGGGGGCTTAACCCCATCCCACGATCAGTTTTCCTGATCTGGAGGCCCTTGGGAGCAAATAAAAGAAGATATAGGATTTATAACCCGCCCTTCACTACCTGAAGGAGTCTCAGAGCGGCTTACAATCTTCTTTCCCTTCCCCTCCCCACAACAGACGCCCTGTGAGCAATGTTCCCTCTAAGCTGTGGAGTCTTGTGAGCAAAAATTCGACTTTGTGAGCTGCTGGCATT
>NW_015165267.1:90605-95356 GCF_001447785.1 Gekko japonicus | reverse complement strand
CCCCCACTCCTCCACATGCAGCTGCTGGTGTGACCTTGGGTCAATCACAAGTTCTTTCAGAGCTGTTCTCTCAAGGGGAGATATATACATATATATATTGGGTTTATAGCCCACCCTTCACTACCTGAAGGAGTCTCAGAGTGGCTTACAATCCCCTTTCCCCTCCCCTCCCCACAACAGACACCCTGTGAGGTAGGTGGGGCTAAAAGAGCTCTTTCGAGAACTGCCCTTGAGAGAACAGCTCTGGAAGAATTTGTGACTGACCCAAGGTCACACCAGCAGCTCCATGTAGAGGAGTGGGGAATCAAACCTGGTTCTTCCAGATTAGAGTCTGCACTCCTAACCATTACACCAAACTGGCTCAAAAGAGCTCTCTCAGCCCCACCTACCTCACAGGGTGTCTGTTGTAGGGAGGGGAAGGGAAAGGGATTGTAAGCCGCTTTGAGACTCCTTCGGGTAGTGAAGGGTGGGGTATAAATCCAATCCATTGTTCTTCTTCTTCTTCTTCTCCTCCTCCTCCTTCTCAGCCCCCTGCTCCCTTACTCCCCATAGCCTCTCCCTCCAAGTGCTCCAAGCTCACTTATAGTACTTGAAGTGTGTGTGTGTGTGGGGGGGAATTACTTCTGAGTTGGAAAATTATGGGCTGAGGGAGGGTTTAACACTCCCTGTCCATCAACACCCTTTGCTCTAAAAGTTGGATCCATAGCTTTATATATGAGGGGGACAGATCTGGATTTAATTCACCGATTTGCTTTTGGTGCTCACTGGATATCAAGGGCTGTCGTTCTCAGCCTAGCCTACCTTGCAGGGTTGTTGGGAGGATAAAATGAGGAAAACCCAAGACGTTTTTCAGGGGATAAACAATAAAAAATGATAACATTTTGAGCAGGATAGGAAATGAGAGGGAGCTAGGGTTGCCACCTCTGGGTTGTGAATTCCTGGAGATGTTGGGGGTGGACACCAAGGCTCCCTCTACGCTGTGGAGTCTCATGAGCGAAAATTCTACTTTGTGAGCTTACTGGCATTAAAACTGTGAGCGAGCCATTTGACTGCTGCAGAAATTAGTTTGCTCTGGAGCCATCCCTTCCTGAGCGAAGACGAAAATGTGTGAGCCGGAGGCTAAGAAACTCTGAGCTAGCTCACACTAACTCATGTTCGTGGGGAGGGCGGGATAGAAATATAATAAAATAAACTCAGCTTAGAGTGAACACTGGTGGACGCTGAGGAGTGTGGGGTTTAGGGAAGGGGGAGACCTTAGTTTATTTATTTATTTTTATTTATTTTACTAGGCTTATATCCTGCCCTCCCCACGTTGTACACTCAGGGTGGGTTCCAACATATAGGTCTGCAATTTAGGCAGATTTAGTGAGGAATAATGCCATAGAGTCCACCTAGGGCAGCCAGATTCCCCACCACCACCACCACCAGTGGGGAATGACTGGGGGTAGGGTTGACAGACTCAGGTTGGGAAACTCCTGGAGATTTGGGGATGGAGCCTGGGGAGGACAGGGACCTCAGTGGAGAACAATGCCACAGAGCCCACCCTCCAAAGCATCTATTTTCTCCAGGGGAACTGTTCTCTGTAGTCTGGAGATGAGTTGTAATTCGGGTGGGGGGGGCGGTCTCCAGGTCCCACCCGGAGGCTGGCGTCCCCAAGTCCGCCTTCCACAGTAGCCACTTTTCTCCACGAGAACCGATTTCTTTTACCTGGAGGCCAGTTGTAATTCTGGGAGATCTCCAGCCACCGGCTGGAGAGTGGCAACCCTGCCTCCTCCACCGACTGCGTTGCAGTGGTCAGAAACGCGGCGATGTGAGCAGATGGGTGTTCCGAACTCCTCGCCTAGGCACCCGCGGAGGGTAAAGCGCTTTGCTTGCAGGCAAAGCTCTCTGCAGGCAATCGGCGGGGAAGCCGCAGCAGCGCCTGGCCCCTCTCGCTTTTGAACTCTTCTCCAGACTTGCTCGACCAGAAACGTGGCTGCCTGCCGCGTTACCAAGCCCCTGGGGGGGCGTGGTGCTCCCAGCCTCTGAAGAGAGGCTTTTCCAGCTGAGAGGTTCTGGGCATGGGGCCAAATGCTCTCCTGGCGGCAGCCTCGGTGGCGCTTTTCCTGCCGCTGCTCCCGGGTCTCCAGAAGTGGGAAGGTGCATGATACACCCTCGCTCTCTCGTTCTCCTTGGGACTGCGTGTCAGACCAGGAAGCCAGCAGCAAGATCCTGGTGGCTTCCCGCTTCGTGCCGTCAGGTGTGTGTGTCTCTCTGTGTTCCAACAAATGGGTTTGCTTACAGAATGTGCTGGCCGCTAACGTCAGTCTCCATGGAATCGCCGGTGTCCTCCGCTTCGGGGCTTCTGCCCGGACGTTTTTCAGCTCTGCCGTGATCCTAGACGAGTCCAGACTGAGGGTTAGGCTCTCCTGGCTCTCTAAGTGGACTTCCCGATGTGGACCGGACGCGGGAGATGGAGGTGAGTACCATGTTGAGCTGGGTTGCCTGTCGAGTGGTCTGAATGATTTACACTTTTATGATCCTTCGAGATATATGCCTGGCGGGATGAGTGCTAAGTTCTCTCCTGTTGGTGGGCTGTGGCAAAAACATGACAAAGAGCCTTAGGGCAGGAGTTGGAGTTGGAAGGGACCTCCGGGGTCATCTAGTCCAACCCTCTGCACGATGCAGGAGAATCACAAATACCTTCCCCCCCACACCCCCAGTGACCCCATGTTCCATGCCCAGAAGATGACACTAAAAACCTCCAGGATCCCTAGCCAAACTGGCCTGGAGAAAAACTGCTTCCTGACCCCGAAGTGGCGATCAGCATTTCCCCGGGTGTGTTACAAAGGGCCTGTAAGATCGAGGTCTTTATCGCATCCTGGGTTTCCCTGGACCTGAATCTGCCCTGTCAGACTCACGAGGTGGTCCCCTCACATTGCTACAGAAGAAAACAAATGCTGTCTCCTGGAGGAGGAAATCCCCAAGTGACCTGAGGTGGCCTTCGACCAACCCACTGTTCTCTCAGCTTCACTTCTCGCAAGCTGCATTGCAGAAATCATAACGCTGATCCACCTTAAAGGGTTGTTGTAAGGGTAGTTGGGATGACGCAAGCGAAAGCCTTCGGAGATAGCAGAACACTGTGTCAACATTCAAGGGCCAGCGCTGCCCTCCTCTTACAGTGTGTTACAAGCCTGACCCTGCCCTGGTGTTGTCATGGTTGTGAAGTCACAGCTGATTTACGGTGACATGTGGGGCTTTCAAGGCAAGAGACATTCAGAGGTGGTTTGCCATGGCCTGCCTCCATGACACGACCCTGGGCTTCCTTGGTGGTCTCCCATCTAAGCTCCAACCGGGTCTGGACTTGCTTAGCTTCCGAGATCTGACAAGATCAGGCAAGCCGGGGCTATCCGGGCCAGGTGAAGACAGAGCAACAAACAGAAAAGAGCTGGGATCTGAGTCCAGTAGCACCTTAGCAACCGAAAAAGGAGTCCTGGCTGTTTTTGTTTGTTTTCCCCGAAGGTGGCCTTGAACAGGCAGGGAAGGTGGCATGTCGGGCTTCCCCTTGGCGACATCACCCACTTGCCCCAGCTCTCTGGGGGGCTCCCGGGTACCGGGCCTGAAGGAAACCTGCTCTACCTGATTTGGAGAAAGATGCACTTGTTCCGCAGCTGTAGCTATCAGATCCAGCTGGAGGGGCAGGCGGGCGGCACCCCGAGGATCCAGGGCATCCGATGGGTAAGTGCCCATGTTCTTGCAGTGGGCTTTTGGGGGTGGGGAAGGAGTCGGGGACGGACAGTTATTGCTGTGATGGGTGAAGGCCGATCCGTTTCCCCTGAGCAGAGGTACGCCGGCCGATGTGGGCACAGGCAGAAGTTTGTTATTGTGCCCAAAAGCTGGTTTGGCAGCCTGCTGTGAGTCAATGTGATAGCCGATCACTGGAGATCTTGGTTCCAGTAAGGAAATGGAGCAGGCGGAGTCCCCCCCCCCTAACTGTAGTCTGTGTGCATGGTAGCTTTTAGCACTCAGGGTCTACCAAAGCCTCTTAGTTACTATCATGCTCCATAGTATCTCTCTATGATCCAGTTCTTTTCTGCTCTGTGTTACTTTTCCCTACTTAATCCAGGTGGGTAGCTGTGTTGGTCTGAAGCAACAGAACAAAACTGGAGTCCAGTGGCACCTTTAAGACCAACAGAGTTTAATTCTGGGTGTAAGTGTCTGTGTGCCTGCACACAAAAGTTTGCATGCACACAAAAGCTTATACTCAGAGTTCAACTTTGTTGGTCTTAAAGGTGCCACTGGGTGCAAACTTTGTTCTCCTACCTAATCCAGTTAGTGTGACTAATGGCTAGAGCAGTTGTGCAAATATTTGTTCAAATACATGAATTTGTGCCTGTCTCCCAACTAGCTCAGGTTGTGCATAACAACCTTGTAAGGTAGGCCAGGGAGTGTCATTGACCCACTGAGTGGCCAGGGTTTCAGATGTCCCTGATCTAGGTCAATCCAGTATATTTTAATCTTAGCCTTCCTCCAAGGAGCTCGGAGAGGCAAGTTTGGCAAGTTTGGTTCTTCCAGTTTGGTGTAGTGGTTAAGAGCGGCGAACTCTAATCTGGGAGAACCGGGTTTCATTCCCCACGCCTCCACATGCAGCTGCTGGGTGACCTCGGGTCATCACAGTTGTCTCAGAACTGTTCTCTCAAGGGCAGTTCTCGAAAGAGCTCTCTCAGCCCCACCCACCTCACAGGGTGTCTGTTGTGGGGAGAGGAAGGGAA
>NW_015165267.1:87891-90543 GCF_001447785.1 Gekko japonicus | reverse complement strand
TGTAAACCGCTCTGAGACTCCGAGTAAAGGGTGGGGTATAAATCCAATCAACTCCTCCTCCTCCTCCTCTTCTTCTTCCCTTATAATAACCCTGCGAGGTAGGGCAGGCTGAGAGGGGTTGGCCCAAGGTTTACCTATAGAAAGCTTTCCTAGCAGAGTGGAGATCTGAACCTGGGTCTCCCGGATCCGTGTCTGAACTCTAAGCTGGCTCTTGGCTGAATTACAACGTTCCAAATGGGAACCCTTAATAATACCTAGCATCCATCCACAACTTTTAGATTGTTCAAAGGGTTCAGGGATTGTTACAACATCTCTGTAAGGTAGGTCAGTAGGATTGTCCCCATATTACACCGGTGAAGAAATCACTTGTGTTATGTATGTGTGTTAAGACCGGTCTGTAATATCCAATGAACACAGTGCATCTCCTAACAATGGGTTGGGTGCAGCTAGTTTTTCGCCTGTGTCTCACCCAGGTCTCCCTTCATATACTCCCAGTTACATATGGATGTTGCCCATGCAGGACCTGTGACCCCTATGATAGCCTTTTTGGGTGGTCAAGAGGGACCCCCATGCTCCCCTTTTCAGGAGTGAAAAAAGCTGTTTGGATCCAGCCCAATGCGCAGATAGTAACAAGTGACAATCCTACACATGCCTGGGTAGCCGTATGTACACAAATTGAGAATCAACAGTTGGTCTAGGGCGTTGATGTTTCCTTTGGGCTGCTGGACTCCAGCGTCTATAGCCGCGTGTTTGCATGTGATCAGAGCAAAATAATTCTGTCTCCTGAGTCTCTTCTCCTGTGTCACAATGATTGCACACATACGCACATGGGCACACATGAAGCCACCTTATACTGAATGAGATCCTTGGTTCATCAAAGTCAATATTGTCTTCTCAGACTGGCTGACAGCTCTCCAGGGTCTTAGGCAGAGGAGTTTCACGTCACCTCTGACAAGCTCTCCAGGGTCTCAGGCAGAGGAGTTTCACATCACCTCTAACATGGTCCCTTTTAACTGGAGATGCCGGGAATTGAACCTGGGGCCTTCTGCATGCCAAGCAGAGGCGCTTCCACTGAGCCACGGCCCCATCCTGAGATTACATTCTAGGCATAATTATTTATCCTTCCCTTACAACAAGACTGGGTAGCAGACAAGAGCAAGAGTCCAGGAGCACCTTAAAGACTAACAACATTTGTGGCAGGGGGTGAGCGGTGACTCGCGGAAGCTCCTTCCCTGCCACGAATTTTGTTAGTCTTTAAGGTGCTACTAGACTCTTGCTCTTGTCTGCTGCTACAGACAGACTAAGGGGGCTACCCATCTTGATCTGAATAATAACTCTTTTTTTCCTCACCTGCCACGTCCCTGCTCCAAATTGCCCCTTCTCATTGGCAGCACAAGAGCCAGGGGGGCACTAGGACCCAGGAGACCCAGGTTTCGAATCAGTACTCTGACATGAAAGCTCACTGGGCGACCTTGGGCCAGTCACACATTCTCAACCTAACCGACCTCATAGGGTTGCTGTGAGCAGTATTCTCTCTAAGCTGAGTGAGTGTGAGCTAGCTCACAGTTTTTTTAGCCTCCAGCTCACACGTTTTTGTCTTAGCCAGGGGTAATTTCGTAGAAAAAGAGGTGCAGGAGTTCATTAGCATAACGTATTTGCATATGCCACACACCCCTGACATCACCGGAAGTGTGTCAGAAGGCAACGTCCACTGCTCAGGCTCCACTGGACTGTTTTGGATTGCTAGCTATTGGGGGGGGGCGTGCAGATCTGTCCTCGCAGAGGAGGGAGAGCTTGTACCTGAACAAAACTTGGTCTTAAAGGTGCCACTGGACTGTCTTGGACCGGGGGGCCAGGTGGGGGGCTCTGCAACTTACCTGGCTGCTTCTTGCTCTGACTGAGGGCTGCTGGGAGCAGGGGGTGGGGCTTGTTTCATGTGCCCCCCCCCTGGGCTCTTTACTGCCGGAGCTCCGCTCCTGTGCGCTCCTGCAGGAAATGACCCCTGGTCTTAGCTCAGGAAAGATGGCTCCAGAGCAAACTAATTGATGCAGCAGCCAAATCGCTTGCTCACCACTTTGATGCCGCTAGCTCACAAAGTAGAATTTTTGCTCACAAGACTCCACAAGTTAGAGGGAGCCTTGGCTGTGAGGATCAAAAAATGCAGAGGAGGAGGACCCTGTAGGTTGCTCTGGAAACAGGTGGGGCAGGAATGACGTGACTAAGGACATCAATCACGTGGCTGTAAATATGCCATTTGTTGTATTTGGAATGGGAAAAGGTCGGGAGGCAGTGGTGGAAAGGCCACTTCTCCTCTCTCGCTTGCCTCCCCACAAGGCAACTTTTCCTTGTTTCACAGAAACACTGGAGCGCTGTTGCATACAACACATACTCTGAGCTTTCCTCTTATTTATTTATTCTTTCTTAAACAAGCCCGGCTTCTCAGGATTCTACAAGGAATCAGTGGGCTGTAATGAAGTGCCTCAGAGCTCTACCTGTTAGGTTCCCCCATTGTTGATCCGTGTTGCACAGGAGTATACGAAGCTGCCTTCCGCTGAGGCAGGACCAGAGGTCATTTCGGGGGGGATCGTGGGGGATCGCAGTTCCCCCGGGTGAGGTACGGGGGGCGGGGCACATGACGAAGCCCCGCCCCCT
>NW_015165267.1:83852-87555 GCF_001447785.1 Gekko japonicus | reverse complement strand
ACCCCCCCCATTTTCCTGCCAAAATAAAAAAGTTCATCTTTATTTTTCTTCAGTCTTTTGTTCTCAGGTTTTAAGATGAGGTCTACGCTCGGTTTTTATTAATTCTGTGGGATTCGGAGATTTGTGGGTTTTAACATGTTCTTATGCTGCTATATAATTAATTTTTTTTAAAAAAACCTTTGTTCTCAGGAAGCTGTGAAACAGGCCAAAGGCTCTCAGGAGAATGGGGAGAGTGACAGATTCTTGTCAACATCGTCTGTCCCTCTGGCAATGGGTTGAGGAAAGGCCCAGTCCTGGGTGGCCTGGGGGCAAGGATGTTATCCCTCTGCCTAAAATAGACAGGAGTCTTGTAGAAGACCAGCGTACCTCCTTGCAGCATTAGCGTGAGATACTACGCTGATAATCTGAGGGTAGGATGCCTTGCAAGCAGGAAAAAACAACAACTCACAAATACAGCCAGAGGTTACTTCCTAATTGGAGGGCGAACATTCCACCCCACCTTGCCTGGGAGTTAGGATTCTCTGTAGCTTTCCTTAGAAATAATCCGGGAGATTTATTAGTGAAAGGAAGGTGCTTTGGACAAGCTTGGAGGTGCTTTTTAAATTTGCTATTCTTCCCCCACCCCAAAAGCTGAGAGATAAACACAGGAAGTTGCCTAAAAATGGACCAAACCCTGGCTCTAGCAAGGCCAGTCTTGCCTGTTCCGGCCAGTAGTCGCTTTCTAAGATCCTGGTAGAGGAGGCCTTTTACATTTCACACTTGACCCTTCCCTAACTGGAGATGCTGTGGACTGAACCTGGGACCTTTTTTTGCATGCAAAGAAAGATGTTCTTCTGCTGACACACAGCCCCTCTCTCATTTATCATAGATCTGGGCCCTTTTAGAGTCCTGTTTTGGGTCTGGACTGCAGAGCAGGGGGAGAAATCCAATGCAAAGTTATTGCAGACTAAACCCATTGAAAGCAATGAGTTTAGATTGGAGTAACTACACACAACATAGCAAGATTTGACTTCAGTAGCACCGTAAAGACCAGCAAGACTTCCAGGGCACAAGCGTTCAAGAGTCACAGCTCCCCTTCCTCAGGTACAAGCAGGGAATAAAATTGCATTTAATTTTCTGCCCTTGCGGTTCTGATATCCTCCCCTGCCCCACCCCCACGGCCCTACATTGTTATTAGTCCTGGAAAGGAAAAGACAGCTACCCTCAATTGGCTGGTCTGTTATTTCCATTCCAGGGCTGATAATGGCAGGGTGGGTATGTGTGCGTTTTGATGGATCCTTGTGGAAGGGTTCAATCTCCTCTTGGTTACAGCCCTGATTGTTCTGCAGGCTGGTTATTGGCCTTTCAAATATGCTTCTGTTTTGGCCTCCAGCTATGAATCAGGAAGTCCTTGTCTGAATCCCGGCTCTGCCGTTAATTAATTAAGTGGCTTTAGGCAAAACCCTCCCCCCCCCTCTGTTGTTAACCTCCAGCTGCGTTCTGGAGATCTCCCAGAATTACATCGAATTTCCAGACTACAGAAATCAGTCCCCTTAGAGAACATGGCTGCATTGCAGGATGGACTCTATAGCACTGTACCCCACTGAAATCTCTCCCCTCCCCAAACCTTACTCTCCCTAGGGTCTGTACCTCAAATCTCCAGGAATTTCCCATCCTGGAACTGAGAACCCTAATCTCTCTGAGTCTACCCACCATCAATATTGGGATAATAATACTAATCTGCTTTACAGGGTTGTAGTGAGTATTACGTCAAGGCAGTCTATAGGGCAGCCTTCGTTTGAAAGCACCATAGAGTTGCTAAGCGTTTTTTAAATAATTGCTTTCGAACTGCTAGGTTGGCAGGAGCTGGAACTAGAGACGGGAGCTCACTCCGTCATGCGGCACCCGGGTCTCGAACTGCTGAACTACTGACCTTCCACAGCCTGCAGTTCAGCGTCTTAACCGCTTGAGCCACCGCAGCTCCTAAATAAACGGTGCCATGGTTCAAATTAGCGTCAAACACGTGGCGAGGGTGGGGATGCCAGCCTCCAGGTGGGGCCTGGGGATCCCCCGGAATGACAGCTCATCTCCCGACTACAGAGATCTGTTCCCCTGGAGAAAATGGATGCTTTGGAGGGTGCACTCTGTGGCATTATACCCCACTGAGGTCTCTGCCAGCCCCAGGCTCTGTCCTTAAATCTCCGGGAGTTTCCCAACTTTGACCTGGCAACCCTATCTCCCCCCACTCCCCGCCAGCTACCAGGGGGGACCCGGCAACCTTACGCTAGGCAGATTATGAAACTTTAGGTCTAGGGAATTGTTCCAAGCCGACAGCCCTCCTTGCCTCTGCCTTAGTCTCCAAGGGCAGCAGCTCAGTTCTCCTCCCTAAACAAAACAGAACAACAAAAAAATTCAAGAGGAAGGAGGCTCCCCAGGGGAACTCCTGGCTGTTCTCTTTGGTCTCAGGAAGGGCGACGGCCTTTGGGAACAGCGGTAGCCAAACAGAGTCAGGAGGAAAAAACGGCAGGCCCTGGGTTTTGGCTGGCTGCCCACGCCAGCCGGATTTCTGGCGACAGCCAGACTCTCTGTCCCCCGCATCAGCAGGCAGGAAAATGGGGAAGTGACAACCCCCCGCTTAGGAAGCCGCTGGCGTTCTTGAGCATAGAGAAAGCGACTGGAATAGCAATTCCGAACCCGAGAGTGCCCGGCGTGAGGGAGATAAGGGAGGGCTGGGGAATCCCGAAGAAAAGGCTGGGACTGGTTCTGTTGAACGTATCCATCCATCAACGATATGGAGTCAGGGTTAAACGGTTAGAGCCGAGGAGGCAGAGTTGGTGGAGAATTAGGACTGCCATTTTAACCGAGCTTCAAAGAGTTCCCCACAAACAACAAGAAGAAGAGATTGGATTCATACCCCGCCCTTCACTCGGAGTCTCAGAGCGGCTTACAATCTCCTTCCCCTTCCCCTCCCCACAACAGACACCCTGCGAGGTAGGTGGGGCTGAGAGAGCTCTGACAGAAACTGCTCTCGAGAGAACAGCTCTGAGAGAACTTGTAACTGACCTAGGGTTCCCAGCCTCCAGGTGGGGCCTGGAGATCCCCCGCTTTTACAACTGATCTCCAGCTGACAGAGATCAGCTCCAACGGAGAAAATGGCTGCTTTGAAGGGTGGACTCTGTAGCATTGGGCCATGCTGAGGCCCCTCCCCTCCCCAAACCCCGCCCACTCCTGGATCCACCCTCAGATCTCCAGGTATTTTCTAACCCTGACCTGGCAACTCTAAACTGACCCAAGGTCACCCAGCAGCTGCACATGGAAGAGTGGGGAATCAAACCTGGTTCTCCAGATTAGAGTCCACCAGTTTTAACCCCTACAGCAAATCACTGCACCAAACCTAATATGGGGTCATTTTGTTTTATAGTGATGGTTATTAGCTCAACCATAATGGAAGGGACAGATTCAAACTAGGTAGAAATCTCATCAGTAGGGTGGCCAACCTCTCGGTGGCATCTGGAGACCTCTCACAGTTGACCTCCAGATGGCCAAGATCAGTTCCACAGGCTGCTTTGGAGGGTGGACTCCAGGGGTCATTTCCTGCAGGAGCGCACAGGAGCGGAGCTCCGGCTGTGAAGAGCCCAGGGGGCGGGTACATGCAACAAGGCCCACCCCCCACGCCCAGCAGCCCACAGTCAGAGGAAGAAGCAGCTGGGTAAATTACAGAGCC
>NW_015165267.1:73175-83570 GCF_001447785.1 Gekko japonicus | reverse complement strand
TCCCCTGGAGAAAATGGCTGCTTTGGAAGGCGGATTCTACGGTGTTATACCCGGCTGAGGTCCCTCCCCTCCCCATCCCCCGCCCTCCCCAGGCTCCACCCCCAAAATATCCAGGTATTTTCCACCCCAGAGCTGGGAACCCTGTGTGATCAGAGTGGAGTAAATGAACAATACCTGGTTGAGACCTCACCTCTTCCATGAGAAAACCGTTCTTCACTTCCTGTTTATAATGCAGAGGTAATAATAGCCAGCTTTACAGGGTGGTTGTGAGAATTTCTGAGTGTTCTGAAATGCTTCATGAATGCAAAGTATGGTTGTCGTTGGGGGTTCCATGGCGTCATAGAGGAACATGGCAAAGTGGTTCGATGCTCGGCATCTCCAGTTGAAAGGACCAGCTGGTAGGTGATGTGCAAGACCTCTGCCTGAGACCTTGGGGAGCCCCTGCCAGTTTGAGTAGACAAAACTGTGATGGACCAAGTGCCTGATTCAGTGCAAGGGAGTTTCATGTGTGTTCATGTGTTCGTGTGACTGCCATCATATATGTGCCTGAAGAGCCTGAATGGGCCTGAAGAGAGTTGTCCTCTCCCTTTAACAGAGGCTTAATATGTGGAAATGCTTTTCAAGTCATGGAGTTAAATAACATCCTTCTAAGCATCTGTTAGGAGCTGCGGTGGCTCAAGTGGTTAGACGCTGAACTGCAGGCTGTGGTAGGTCAGTAGTTCAGCAGTTCGAGACCCGAGTGTGCCGCATGACGGAGTGAGCTCCCATCTCTAGTTCCAGCTCCTGCCAACCTAGCAGTTTGAAAGCAAGAAATTGCAAGTAGATAAATAGGTACCACTTCAGTGGGAAGGTAACAGCGTTCCGTGCGCCTTGGTGTTTAGTCATGCCGGCCACATGACCACGGAAATGTCTTCGGATGGCGCTGGCTCTTCGGCTTTGAAACAGAGATGAGCACTGCAACCCTAGAGTCGGATTTGACTGGCTTTTGAGCAAGGGAACCTTTACCTTTACCTTACAGATGGAACACAATGTTTGGGTCAGTGATGCTCTGTATTCTTGGGACTGGGGGGCAACAGTGGGAGGGCTTCTGGAGTTCTGGCCCCATTGGTGGACCTCCCGATGGCATCTGGGTTTTGGCCACTTTATGACACATTGACACACTTTATGACACATTGGCCTGATCCAACATGGCTTCTCTTATGTCCATCCGTGGCTCTTAGCCAGAGGTCCATCCGTGGCTCTTAGCCACAATGTACAGATGGACCTGTATGTCTGGGGCAGTGATGCTCTGTATTCTTGGTTCTTGGTGGGCAACAATGGGAGAGCTTCTGGAGTTCCGGCCCTGCTGGTGGACCTTCTGATGGCACCTAGGTTTGGGCCACCGTGTGACACAGAGTGTTGGACTGGATGGGCCACTGGCTTGATCCAACATGGCTTTTCTTCTGTTCTTAAAACCAAAGCATCCCTATCTGTATAAATACCAGTAAGGTTTCTTCCCCTCAAAGAGGCCAATTTCACCTGAGATGGGGAGGGTGAAGGAAAAGGCAAGGAGGGAGGGCCCACACACCATCCAAGCAGGTCGTGATGGGATTGTGTCTGAGGGCCGCTCACGACAGCCCCCGTCTGGGATTTGCAGGGTACGTAGTCTCTCTTTCGCTCTGATTTGCAGCAGTCACTCTGTAATGTTTGCTGTTGCTGCCGTTGGAGAGCCTTTTAGCTGGAGAAGCTGGGGGACTGAATCGGGGCCCTTCTGCAGGCGGAGCACGCACTCTTCAAACAAGCCAAAGACCTGTCCACTCAATGAAAATGTTGGCTTATGGTTCCTTCTGCCGTAGACAAGGACGCCAAGAAGGGACTGGCAAAGAACGAGGAGGTTTGACTGGGGGACGGTGGGGAGTAATTGTGGCGTGTGTGTGTGTGTGTGGGGGGGTGAGTACTAAAGGGAGACTTTATTCCAAGTATTTGGAGTCAGCAACCAGCCAGATTTGCCAAATTCTTCACCACTTGCCTGGGAAACAGATGTCACCTCTTTGGGGACAGTCCTGCTGACTCCAGTCCCAGCCTTTTATAACAGTGTGATTCAGAAACGAGTGAGACGGGTCTCCTGCAGCCCAGAGTCCCCCTGCCCCCAGCCTAGGGTTGCCAGATCCCCCCCCCGGCCACTAGCTTGGGAGGGGAGCCAGGGTTCTCAGATCCAGGTTGGGAAACTCCTGGAGATTTGGGGATGGAGCCTAGGGAGGAGAGGGACCTCAGTGGGGCGCAAGGCCACAGAATTCGCCCTCCAGAACATCCATTTGCCCCAGGGGAAGTGACCTCTGTGGCCTGGAGATGAGCTGTAATTCCAGAGGATCCCCAGGTCCCACCTGGAGGCTGGCATCCCTACCTGTCCTCCACCAGGACATCCTGTGTTCCTGGCTGCAGATTAAATCTTATGTTTTTTCCCCCCGGAGCGTGGTGGCAAGGAGGTAATCTCTGACACTTCCCCAAATAGCCTGTTTTGGAGTCTTTGATTTTATGGGGCATGGCCTGATATCTGGAACCACTGGCAGTGTAGAAGACAACGTCTCATGTGGTGCTGGTGGTGGAAAGTGCTGTCAAGTCACAGCTGGCGTATGGTGAGTGCTGTAGGGTTTTCAAGGCAAGACGTGTTCAGAGCTGGTCGGCCATTGCCTGCCTCTGCGTAGAGTCCCTGGGTGTCCTTGGTGGTCTCACTTCCAAATACTAACTGGGGCTGACCCTGTCTAGCTTCTGATGAAATCAGGCAAGCCTCGGGTATACCCAACTTTAAAATAATGGCTTCCGTTTCATAAGAACATGAGAAGAGCCCTGAGGGATCAGACCAATAGTCCATCTAGTCCAGCATCCTGTCTCATGCAGTGGCCAATCAGTCCCTCTCGATGGCCAACAACAGGGCATAGAGGCTAAGGCCTTCTCCTCATAAGAAGAGCCCTGATGGATCAGACCAGTGGACCCTCTCGTCCAACATCCTGTCTCACACAGTGGCCAACCAGGCCCTCTGGAGGTCCAACAATGGGGCATAGAGGCTGAGACCTTCCCCTGATGTTGCTACTTGGCTCTGGGATTCAGCGCCTTACTGCCTTTGAATGTGGAGGTTTGTCAGAACCCACAGCCAACAACGTAGTACACTCTTTTCAGGAAAGGTAATACCTTATTGAAGAGTTGAGCCCTTCTACATCCATGGAAGTGAATGGGCTTAGAAGGGTGTCACTCTGTCGAGGATAGCACTCTAAGCAGATGACGGTAATTTACTGCTGCTTTGATGCTAGAGTCTTCCGGACATGCTCCAGCTAATTTAGGGGTCATAGCTGGCCAACAACGATATTAAATAGTTAGTTACTCTTTTCAACAGGTGTTTGTGGGTGACAATGAGGATGGTTTTAGGGCAGGGACTTACCTCTGGCAAAACCAGGTGCCTCTTTTCTGAAAAGGTGCAACACAAAGATCATGCAACTTCATCCACCTGCAAATTAGCGTGTTGTATAACTTCCTTTTCTTCAGGCCCAGCCATAGGGGCAGATTTAACCCTTCATTTGTTTTCCTTTATACCCTGTCTTTCTTCCCATCATTCCTACATTGTTCTCCTCTCCTCAGTTTTATCCTCACAACATCCCTGTGAGGTCGGTTAGGGTGAGAGAGTGTGACTGGCCCAAGGTCTCCCAACAGGCTTCCACGGCAGATAGGGGATTCGAACCTGGGTCTCCCAGATCCTATCCTGAGACTCTAACCACTGCAGCATGCTGGCTCAATCTAGCCTTGACTCAGTTTCACTAATTGAACCTGGACTCCTGCATTTGTTACTATTTTGGGGGAAGCAGGGCTTTTTTTTTTTTTTTGCAAAAGAGGTGCTGGAACTCTCAAGAGGGAAATGTAAATTTCTATCTGCGTACTGAAAACTCATGAACTTTTAAATATTTTTAAAATAATCTTGTGGAAGAGGTTCCGGATCTCCATTCTGGCGCATTGCCCCAGAAAAAGCCCTGGTGGGGGGAGGAGGAGATATTTATTTAAAGGACTTTTTTGGGGTCTTTTTGCAACTGCAAAATACTAATAGCAGGGGGGAGGGGAGCTAGTTTTGATGACTGAAACCAAGAAATGATTGAACAGTTAAACCTCTTCTTTCTTTCCCACATTGCCGAGAGGCAAACTGAAGCTTAGAAGCCCTCGGTTTGCATTTAGTGGCGGGATAGACACACATTGCATCTTTCAGATGCCCTTATCCAGAGGTCATTTCAGGGGGGATCGCGGGGGATCGCAGTTCCCCCGGGTGAGGTACGGGGGCGGGGCACATGACGAAGCCCCGCCCCCTGCTTCTGGCCGCCCCGCTTCCGGCCCTCATTCAGCCAGGAGGAGGCAGGAGAAGAGGGAGGGTAAGTTGCTTCCTCCCTGCCTCTCCCCACCCCTGCCTGCCTGGGGCCAGGGAGGGCCTTCGCGGGGCTTCCTTGCACTCCCGCCGGCCTTGCAGGTCCACCGCCGGGCCCCTCATGGGCGGGGTGTGTGGCCTTATGACACACTTCCGGTGATGTCAGGGGGTGGGGCCTTATGACACACTTCCGGTGATGTCAGGGGGTGTGGCATATGCTAATGAGTTATGCTAATGAGTTCCCCTAGCTCTTTCTCTACGAAACGACCCCTGCCCTTATCCAATGTGAAACAGTCTGGAAGAGACGGGTTTTTCACCCAGGAAGTCTGGCTTGACTGGCAGTGCTCTGCTGCTTTTGACATTGCGTTTTTATTGTGTCTTTGCGTTGTTTCTGAACTACTTTTAGATTGTTCAAAAACTGTTACGAGCTGACTTGGGACGGGGGGGGGTGAGTTTGGGCTGGAAGGCAATGTATAAAGTAAATTAAATGAGTCATAATAAATCAGCTGGTAATTTAGACTCCACCAAAGCAGCAGTGGCAAACAAGGACAGAAGTGAAATGCTTGTTAATGCTGACCTACGCTGCTGCTATTTGGAAAAGGAGGGTCCGAACCCAAGGATACGAGCTCGTAAGATCGTTGTCGACAAGGAAAGAAGAGTGGCACGTTCCCAGGTCAGTTGAGCAGGAATAGTATCGTTCTTGGGGACAGGACGTTCCCTGGCCTGAGACTTTTCCAAGTATATAGGTGCCAAAGACCATTTTGCTGGTTACTGTGCCCCCAGGGCCCATGGTGGCTCAGAGGTTAAGATGCTGAGCTGCAGACCTGAAGGTCTGTTGTTCAGCGGTTCGAGACCTGAGTTCCGTGTGACGGAGTGAGTTCTCGTCTCTGGACTCAGCTCCTGCCAACCTAGCAGTTCGAAAGCAAGAAAAATGCAAGTAGATAAACAGGTACCACTTTGGTGGGAAAGTAACAGCGTTCCGTGCACCTCGGCGTTTAGACATGCCGGCCACATGGCCATGGAGAAGTCTTTGGACAGCGCTGGCTCTTTGGCTTGGAAACGGAGATGAGCACCGCTCCCTAGAGTTGGATTCAGCTAGCTTTTGAGGAAGGGAAACCTTTACTGCCCCCCTCCCATCATTTGGCTTTGTTCACGGCCGGCAAGGATCAAGGAGGGATCTTAGATCTGGAAGCATCTTGGGTCTGTCGCACTTAGGAGCCCTGTGCTCAAATGAGTTCCCGTTCGATTTATGTCCAAAGTTATTGATTTTTTTTAATTCTGAAATTCAGCTTCGTAGGATCTGGAGTATTGTGTGCAGTTCTGGAGGCCTCATTTCAAAAAGGATGTGGGCAGAATGGAGCAGGTGCAGAGGAGAGCGAGGATGATGATCGGGGGCCTGGAGACCAAGCCCTAGGAGGAAAGGCTGAGGGATTCGGGAATGTTTAGTCTGGAGAGGAGGAGGTTGAGGGGGGACATGATTGCTCTCTTGAAGTATCAGAAGGGCTGTCAGAGGAGAACAGGGAGCTGTTCCTGTTGGCAGCAGAGGAGAGGACTCGCAATAATGGGTTTAAATTAAGGGTGGGAAGGTACCAGCTGGATCTTAGGAAAAACTTTTTTACAGTCAGAGTTGTGCTACTGTGGAATCAGCTGCCTAGGGAGGTGGTGAGCTCCCCCTCACTGGCAGTCTTGAAGCAGCGGCTGGACAAACCCGTGTCAGGGGTGCTCTAGGCTGATCCTGCATTGAGCGGGGGTTTGGACTAGATGGCCTATATGGCCCCTTCCAACTCTCTCATTCTATGATTCTATAGAATGCTGAGGGTCAAAGGTGATGACATTGCTTGGAGTTATATGGCTGGCATTTCCTCAAAGCGGATGACAGCTGCACAAGGCCTCAGATTGGAGCCCCAGGTCAGGGTGGGTGATCCCCCCGCTCCGAATTCCCATTCCTTGCCACCATCCCATAAATAAAAGATTACATTAAAAAAAGGGTGTCATTTCATGTGATGACATCACTTCTGGGGAATATCCAAAAGTGACGGCGGTAACTCTAGGAATCGCTAGAAACCCTGGCAATTCCTAGAACTACCACTGTTGCTTCTTGGTATTCCCTAGACGTGACATCATTGCACCAGAGAAGTTCCCCCTCCACACAGTGTCCCCCCCCTCAATTGGATTAAGTGACACAGGAAGGGGAGAGTGGATTTAACTCTCCATCCTCACAAAGCCACCCCAAGCTGGAACTGTTATGTCCCTTTAAAGAAACTAAGAGAGGCATCTCTCCTCCTCCTCCTCCTCCTCCTCCTGTTCTTTGGTGGGTTAAGAACAGGAGGTCAGTTTCCATTGGCAAAACCAGGTGGAGGATCAAAGTGTTTAACCCCCTCCTATTGGAATTGGGGCTGTAGTTAGCATTGGGGCTGTATTTAGCATTTGAAAGGCAAACTGAGGGCTGTGTTTGCTGTGTAATCCTTCATCTTGTTGATGGCCTTTAGGACAATTTGGTGACCTTTTGCCCTGCAAAACACACACTACTTTTGGAATCTTTACCCCACCCCCAAGAAGCTTCTTGGTATTCCCCAGACTTCCCTCGACTTCCACAACAGCACCTGTAAGTGGATGTGTGTGTGTGTGTGGGGGGGGGGGAATCAAATCAGGAGAACATCAATTTAATTTTTTTGCAGGGGGATTTTAGTTGGGTTAGGGTTAGCTTGAGATACCCTTCCTCCAGTTTATTTTGGCTTTATGAATCATGCTTTTCTCAGGCCCAACTCCCACGTTCGTTGTCTGGCACAGGAAGGCTGAAATGCACTTTTAAATCAGCCTTCCTGTATGGCTATCAATCCATTCAGACGCATCAGGGCCCTTTTCGTTTCTCACGCGTGCGTGCCATCTATGGGAGAGCTTGTTTTGTCATGGCTGTTACCCAACCTGAGCTCTTAAAACGGGGGGGCAGGTTAGAAGTCCAATCCAGGAATAAATCTCGAAGAGTCAGCAACGGAACCCAGAACGTTGAAGGGGACTGCCAAACCTTTAGTCGCCAACCTAGACTAAAAATCAGAATATCTTTCAACATAATTTGTTGGCAATCAAACCGCATGGCCCAACGGTCGTGCACGTGGTAATGGCGGAGTACGTTACAGCTATCAATCCATTCAGACGCATCAGGGCCCTTTTTGTTTCTCACGCGTGCGTGCCATCTATGGGAGAGCTTGTTTTGTCACTGCTGTTACCCAACCTGAGCCCTTCAAATGGGGGGCAGGTTAGAAGTCCAATCCATGAATAAATCTGGAAGAGTCAGCAACGGAACCCGGAACATTGAAGGGGACTGCCAAACCTTTAGTTGCCAACCTAGACTAAAAATCAGAGTATCTTTCAAAATAATTTGTTGGCAGTCATCTTTGAAGGGTGTGGGTGGAGATCGCACATGAACCTGCCTGACGCTGAGTCAGATTCTTGGTGAATTCAGGTCAGACTTGTCTCCTCTGATTGGCAGCGTCTCTCTGAGGACTTCAGCAGAGGCCCTTCCCATCGTCTAGTAGTGCCTGATCCTTTAAACTGGAGGTGCCAGGGATTGAACCTGGGACTCTCCACTTGAGTAGCAGGTGCCCTAATGCTGAACTACAGCCTCTTCCTAGCTGTTTTGTGTCCTGGCCCCACTGCTGGACCTCCTGATGGCACCTGGTATTTTTGGCCACTGTGTGACAGAGTGTTGGACTGGATGGGCCATTGGCCTGATCCAACATTGGCTTCTCTTATGTTCTTGAAACCCACCCTCCAAGATCCCCGGGCAAACTGGCCTGGAGGAAAATTGCTTCCTGTTCCCCAAAGTGGCCATCAGCATTTCCCTGGGCGTGTAAGAAAGGGCCACGAGAACTAAGCACTGAGGCAACCCTTCCTGTCCCCCCTTCTCGTGATTTGCTCAAGTTCACAGAATCAGCTTTGCTGTCAGATGGCCATCTAGTCTCTGCTGGAAAATGTCCATAGAAGGAGAGCCCACCACCTCCTGAGGAAGCCTGTTCCACTGAGGAACCGCTCAAACTGTCAGGAAGTTCTTCAGCTCGTTGGTTCTGCTCTGACCATCTGGGGCAACAGAAAACAACTCCGCACCATCCTCCGGCTGCACTTCACCCGGAGATTCTAGGGACTGGACCTGGGACCTTCCACATGCACAGCTGGCGTTCTGCTCCTGAGCCACAGCCTCTGGGTGGCATTGATCCATGATCCATCCTTTCATCTTCAAGTTGCCTTACAGGACAGCTAGGTTCTGCTAGGAAGGACACTAGGGTATCCAGGTGTCCCCTGGCCACCGGCAGGAGATGGGAGGGGGGATAGGGTCGCCAGATCCAGCTCGGGAAAGTCCTGGTGATTAGGAGGTGGAGCCTGGGGAGGACAGGGACCTTAGTGGGGCACAGTGCCATAGAGTCCACCTTCCAAAGCATCCATTATCTCCAGGGGAACTGATCCCTGTAGTCTGGAGGTGAGCTGGAATTCCAGGGGATCTCCAGGTGCCATCCCTAAGAACTTGCCAGACACCCCCCTGGTAATGGCAAACATGCTGGCTGCTTGTAACAGTGGTGCACTGATAGATTCAAACACCCAGAAACAAGGATGTTTGTTAACTAATGCAAGACATCTCAGTCTCAAACAGGAGCAGGCGCATCTGCTGTGCAAATGTCAATCTGCAGGCCCTAAATTCTCTGCTCCGATTACACGGTGGGTGGCTCAGTTTAACATACCTGGAAGATACACGGCGCAGGGCGGCTTACAGGTGCTCAAACGTTTTGGAAAGGGCTGGTCTAAGCGCACATCAGTTGAAAGAGTTTGCCTCACCTGTGCTCCTGGGCTAATCCACTTAAGTTTTCAGCATTATCTTGGCAAAGCAGGAGGTGGCAGAAGGCCCCTGGCACGAAGGACTGGCACACCTGCCCAGCTGACGTAACACCTTCTGAGATTGCAGATCAGGCCGCTTCCAGTTCTTTCAGCAGGGCTCTACGGCATGGCTTAGGGCAGTGAATTGAAAAGCAGAAGAAGAAGAGAAGAGATTGGATTTATATCCCGCCCTTCACTACCCAAAGGAGTCTCAGAGCGGCGTACAAACTCCTCTCCCTTCCTCTCCCCACAACAGACACCCTGTGAGGTAGGTGGGGCTGAGAGAGCTCTGACAGTAACTGCCCTTTTTCAAGAACAGCTCTGACAGAACTATGGCTTGCCCAAGGTCATCCAGTAGGTGCAAGTGGAGGAGTGGGGAATCAAACCCAGTTCTCCCAGATTAGAGTCTGCGCACTTAACCACTACACCAAACTGGCTCTCAGCAGAGTCCTGCTTTTCCCCTTTACATGTTTCGTTAGTATCTCCTTTGCATGGGCTATAAGCAGTGAGCCACAACACAGTGCATTCCCAATGGGTGGGTGGAGCCTGGAGATCTCTTGGTATTACAAATGATCTCCAGTCTATAGAGATCAGGTCCCGTGGAGAAAATGGCTGGTTTGGATAGTGTACTCTATGGCACTGTACCCTGATGAGGTCCCTCCCCTCCTTAAACCCCACCCTCTTCAGGCCCCACCCCCAAAATCTCCAGGTATTTCCCACTCCAGAGCTGGCAGCCCTACCAACGAGTCATCCAGTAATCGTCTACAAACCAGACGGAGTTGGGTGTTACCATCTAGGGGACCAAAGCCTATGGATCCCTATAGATGGAAACTAGGGGATATTATTAATATCGTATGGCATTCTGTGTAGACTAGCCAGGGGATCCTAGGATTGTCTGGCAGCCACAAGTTCTAGCTTTCAGCAATGTGCTAGTAGTGAGCTAGGCTGAGAGAGCTCTGAAAGAACTGTGACTGGCCCAAGGTCTCCCAGCTGGCTTCATGTGGAGGGGTTGGGGTATTGAAATCCAGTTCTCCAGATTAGAGTCCACAGCTCTTAAGTACTACACCAAACTGGCTCTCTACTAGGGGATAGCACAGAGAAGACAAAACGTTATGCCAGGCTGTCGCCGGATTTCAATCTTAACAATT
>NW_015165267.1:65783-73099 GCF_001447785.1 Gekko japonicus | reverse complement strand
GGGTAGTGGAGGATGGAGTATAAATCCAGTCGCCTCCTCCTCCTCCAACACCCCCCCCCAAGAAAGTGTTATGTGCTGGTTGTGTCAGGTTATGACTGGGGAGACCCAGCTTTAAATTCTGGCTGTGCTGTGGAGGCTCTCTGGGTGACCTTGAGTCCCTCATGCACACGCACACTCAATACCCCAGAGAACTTGAAAACAAAACTGAGAATCATTGCAGCAATACAGTACTGTAAACCCTTGTTTCCACACCTTTGGACAAAAGTTTTGTTTTCGTCTCACACAAACATGTCTCCTCTACTATCTACCTGCATGGCTTAAAATGGCAAATATTGATATTTTAAATAGGCTTGGGTCACCTAATATTTCTGCCAGTCGTATGAGCCTTCATCTCTCCCCCCCCCCGGATGGAACCAAGGGTCAAAATGGAAGGTTACTGCTTTTTACTTTATCATCTGACTTTCTTACTGAAACTCAAAAGGGGATTACACAGTGAAAAACAATGCAATTGAATAGCATCCTTAAGGCTGCCGACTCCAAGCCTGGAGATTCCTAGAGATTTGGGAATGGAACCTGGAGAGAGCAGGGTTTGAGAAGGGAACTTAGCAGAGCATAATGCCATAGAGTCCCCCCGCCAGAGCTGCCAGTTACAACCCCCCCCCCGGAGAACTGGTTTCTGCATCACTTTGACACCCGACATCACTTCCTGTGTGAAGCCGGAAGTGACATCACTTGTGTTGGGATGACACCCTCAGATCAACCCAAAACTCTGTGATTTTACCATAGTGCTTGGCTAACAACCCTAGGCATACCACAGAATTGCATGTGTATGGGCAGCTCTCAATCTTGCCCATTTTCAGGGTGTCACCTTCATAAAGCTTTGTTCAGGTGAGCAAAGCTGCCCCAGTGGAGCATATCAGGGGTGGGGCGCCTCTGGATATGAGGTTCCTGAGGCCATGGAGGTTGTAGTTCAGCCCAGAAGTGGGGTTGCCAGCTCTGGGCTGGAAAATACCTGGAGATTTGGGCCGGTGAAACCTGCGAAGGGTGTGGTTGGCAGGGGTCGGTTGGGGGGGGGGGAGCGCACCGGAGTGGCGCTCCGGGAGTGAGGAACCCGGGGGTGGGCACATGAATAAGCCCTCCCTCCTTCCTTCCCCCCGTGGCATGGAAGTGTGGTGCCGGGGAAGGCCTGCCTGCCCCATACTCAGCCTGACCAAGCCCAACCAGGGGGGAAGCCCTTCACGGCACTCCCGCCCGCCCCATGGGATGGGGGGAGAGAGGGGAGGAGAGAGACAGACGTTGAAGCAGCCCTCATTCTCCAGTCCCGCCCCCAAGCAGAGGCCTCTGGTGGGAGGTCAACAGAGCCCGGCTTTGGGGGCCCTCACCCGCCCTTCTCCTGCCGCCTTTGCTGATGGTACGTCCTTCTGCGGAGCGTGGGGCCGGCAGGGGGTTGTGCAGCCGCCTGTCTGGTGTGGGCAGGAGGGCAGCTGCAGGCACTCTGCACATGCTTGGTGCAGGGAGGGAACTCGGCAGGGTATCATACCATAGAGTCCACTGTCCAAAGCAGCTATTGTCTCTAGGAGAACTGATCTTGGTTGTCTGGAGATCAGTTGTAACAGCAGGAGATCTCCAGGTGCCACTTGGAGGTTGGTAACCCTACCCAGAAGATTGGGCAAAGGCCCTAACAGGGACGTTTACAGAAGCTTGCTTCTTCTCTTCTGCGGACAGAACAGTGACAATTGGAAGTAGAATGTGATTGAGCACGTGTGTCTTGGTGGGGGTTCAGCAAGATCAACCTTTCTTGCACTGTACAGGCACTGTCTATGTTTGTAGGCACTTGCTTGGGGAAAACCTGCGCTCCTGTCCTTCAGGGGAATCAGCACTCTGTACCTCCCATCTATTCCTGTTGCACATGTGTACATGGAGGGCAGGTAGGGGAAAGAGCCTTGAATGGTTCAAGGGCTTTCGGGAAGGGGGGGCAGCAACCCCAGGAACGGAGGGACTCAATTCCTTGTATTTTGCTTTGGCTTGCAGTTGTCTGCATCTAGCCACATAAAAATAATTTATGGATCATGTAGATGGGGGAGGGGGAATCAGCAGGATTGGAGGCTGATCCATACAGTGTCTGCAATCCAAGAATGTTGCCGTGGGGTGGAGATGGGGTGCTGCACGCCCCAATTAGGCTCAGCATGTGCTAATCTGGTTTCTGGATGGCAAGCCAGCCAACGTGACTGGGCCTGTGTCAAATTTAGGGCATGCCTGTCTAGTCCCCAGTTATCCCCAAAGCCCTTTCTTTCATGAACTGAGCTCGGGGCCCCGGGGCAGTTTTGATCGCTTTAGTTTTGGCAGCAGGCCGTTCTTGTGATGTTTGCCGTGTAAACACCTCACAGGGGCGGGGAAGCTGTTTGCGCTCCATGGCTGGGGAAGTGAGACGCCTTGGCAAGCTGGCGCGGGACTTTGGGAGGGAGGGGAGAGCGTCCCGAGAGGACGTTTCTGAGTCCTGTGAAGAACAGGGACTGTGGCCTGTGGCTTCCTGTCTTTTCTGGCCTATGAAGGCTGAGCTTAACTTTCAACCATGGCCAGCGAAGGTTTTATTGTTCCAGAAAACCTATTTCCAGTGTCCGGGCCGAAGCCTAGAATAACTGAAGTGCCTATTAAAACGAGCATCTGAAAACATGTCGCCAACACTGGTGTGAGAAACTCCTGGCAACTTGGAGGGAAGCGCCTGTAGGGTATCGCCAAGCTCCCGGTAGGCCCTGGACATCTCCTGGTATTACAACTGATCTCCATTCCCCTGGAGAAACTAGCTCCTTTGAAGGCTGGACTCCATGGCATTGTTCCCTGCTGAGGCCCCTCCTCTCCCCAAACCCCGCCCTCCCCAGGCTCCACCCCCCAAATCCCCAGGTATTTCCCAACTCAGAGCTGGCAGCTCTACCTGGAGATCTCCTGGAATGACAACTGATTTCCAGAATGCAGGTGCTACTAGTTCCCCTAGACAAAATGGCTGCTTTGGAAGGTGGAATCTAGGTAGGGTTGCCAGGTCTTCCCTTGCTCCCGGTGGGGGGCTCCAGGCTTCCGCTTGGGATCTTTTGGCGTGTGCGCAAAGCGTGAATGCCGCAATGACATCACCCGGAAGTGACATCACCCCCTGACATCGGCAACAGGTTGATGTCACTTCTGGGTGATGACATCGTGACAGGGACATCGCACAGTGACATTCCTGTTTGGGAGTTGGGGTTTTCCCTGCCGGTGACGGATTGGAGTCTCAAAGACTGGGGGATCCCCTGGCCGGATCGGGGTCTGACAACCCTAAATCTATGACATCATACCCCGCACTTCCCAGGCTCAATCGCCAAATATCCTGGAATTTCCACCCTGCTGTAGTAGAGTTTGGGAGGAGGATGCCATATCGTCTACCCTCCAAAGCTGCCATTTCCTCCAGGAGAACTGTGATCTGGAAATCAGTTGTCATTCTGGGGGAACTCCAGGACCTGCCTTGAGGTGTTAACCCTACGTGTCACTTTGAAATGCAGTACTCTCAAGTAAATGCTGTTGTCTCTAGCTTAATTAAAGGGACAGCAAGTCATGAGCCAGTCTGGTGTAGTGGTTAGAGTGTATCAGAGTACAATTTCAAAAAAAACACCACTTAGCCATGAAATTCACTGGGTGACCTTAGGCCAGTCACAGTTAGTCTCAGTCTAATTTACCTCAGATTGTTGTGGCGAGGATAAAATGGGGAGGGAGAACACAGTGGAAGGAAGCTCTGAGCTTCTTGGAGGAATGATAGGATATATATCCCACACAAGGCACTTGGAGCAAGAAATGGGGGGGGAGGGGGAGGAGTGTGCTGGGATTGTGCTGGAATATTTATGTTACTTCCAGTAATAACTGGAAGTAACATGACGGACGCTCTAGCATTTTGCAAAAACTCTATGATAAAGCCTTAGGCCTGGCAACTCTCAAAGTAGGGCATAATCTCAAGATCACTTCACACTTGGCAAAAGCCGGCCTTGTTAAGAGGGGAGAGCGTCTTTCCCAAGGGCTGGCTGGGATGGGAGCAAGGGGTAATGTTTCTAGAAGAAGAACACATGATGGGTAGGTTTCCCTCCCTCTCCCCAATGATCCAGTGGTGCTACTCCTTCTTGCTGTATGGGTTGAGAGGGAGTATGGCTGAATATGTTCCCCCCACTCAATTCTATTTTAAATCCCTCTAAACCAGTGGCCATCCCCATGTCTTGTGGCAGTGAGTTCCACAAGTCAGATACTTGTATAAAAGTTTTGTTTTTTAAATCTGAAAGTCCAACTGTTGCCAACCCCCTTGTGGGGCCTAGAGATCTCCTGGTATTATGACTGGTGTCCAAACCACCGAGGTCAGTTCCCCTGGAGAAAATGGCTGCTTTGGAGAGTGAACTCTGTCGCATTATACCTGGCTGAGCTCCCCAAACCCTGCCCTTTCCAGGCTTTGCCCCTGAATCTCCAGGAATTTCCCAACCCTTTAAATCAAGGACACCAGCGGCTCAGTCAAAATGTTTCAAATGATCAATGTAATCAATTTAGCAACCGAAAGTTGCAAGTGGGCCCATATCAGAGTATCTTAGGTGTGTGTCAGGGTGGGGTGGGGAATGCACGCACCCGCCCTATTGCATGAAAGGGATTGTTGGCCATGTAAGTGTGTGAACTGTCCCATTTCTGGGACCCATGTTTTGGGACTTAAGGTAGCTAACCTCCAGGAGGGGCCTGGAGATCTCCCAAACTTACAACAGATCCCCAGATCACAGAGATCAGTTGCTCTGAAGAAAATGACTGCTTTAGATGCTGACTCTGTGGCATTATACCCTGTGGAGGACCCTCTCCTCACCAACTCCTGCCCTACCACGGCTCCACCCCCACAACTCTAGGAGTTTCCCAACCTGGAGTTGGCAACCCTAGGTATTTTGGACAACACAATGACAAGATGTAATGTACACTGCCCTTCAACCTTTGCGTTAGCGTTAGGGCCTTTCCGCACCAATCTTTTGCTGGAGCTCAGCTTCTTAACAGCATTGGTTTATCTGGGAGTTACCAACCACCAGGTGGGGCCTGGAAACCTCCTGGGATTCCAGTTGGTCTCCAGCCTAGAGAGATCAGTCTCTCTGGAGCAAACGACTGCTTTGGAGGCTGGACTCTATGGCATCAGATCCTCAAATCTCAAAGAATTTCCAATGATGGAGTTGTCAGCCCAACTTTATTCCCTCCCTTACGCACTGTCATTTGCCATTGTTGGTATCCCCCCCCCCCATTAAATTTAGTTTCCCTGTGTTTTTTCAGACTACCGCAAAGCTGGTCTAGAAAAACACAGGAAAAGCTCAAATGAAAACCTGACCGGCAAATGATACTGTATGTAAGGAAGGGAAAAAGTGACACCCTTAAGAAGCCATGCTGCAACCAGGGCTTTTTTCGTAGAAGAGCCCAGCAGGAACTCATTAGCATAACTGACCACACCCAACAGCAGAAACGTATTATCTTATTAGGCCACACCCCTGACAGCACAGGTCATTAGCATATGAGGCCACACCCCTGTGTTACCAGAAGTGTGCTCATCCAGCCACACCCACCTTTTGCTTCTTATTCTGTTTACCTTGTTTGTTGTCAAAACCCAGGGCTTTTTTTGTAGCAGGAACTCCTTTGCATGTTAGGCCACACCCCCTAATGTAGCCAATCCTAATGAATTTCTGCTGTTGGGTGTGGTCTATTATGCTAATAAGTCCCTGTTGGGTGTGGCCAACTCAGGAGCCTGCCGGAACTCCATTCCTGTGTGTTCCTGCCCAAAAATAGCCCTGGCTGCAACACATACTCAGTGCAGGGAGCTCTTAAGGTGGCCAGATATCTTCTTTGGGTTGCCAACTTCCAGGTGGCACCTGGAGATCTCCTGCTATAACAGTTGATCTCCGGACTACAGAGATCAGTTCCCTTGGAGAAAATGAATACTTTGGAGGGTGGACTCTGTGGCACTGTAAACTGCTGGAGACCCTCCTTTTCCCAAACCCCACCCTCCCCAGGCTCCACCCCATAAAAACTTCAGGTATTTCCCAACCCAGAGCTGGCAACACTATATTGTGTCTTCTTTTTTCCAAGAATATTCCACTTTTTTTAAAGGCGTGTTTTTGGAAATGTCTGAATTCTGCTTCTGGGCTCCAATTCAATTAGCTCCAAGTGGCTTGGAGGCTGGATTCCCGAGCAGCCGCAGAGTTCTCCAGAACTCCCTGCATTTGGAATAGTGACTTTGTAATTTAAGGGCAATGAAAAACAATGAACCCTTAAGAAGGTCCTGGAAAAGCTCCCTTTCAACAGCACAGACAGACCTGGCATTAGGGCGAATTGGATTTCTGTGTAAATTATAGTAATTATGGGTCCTGCAAAACATGCCCGCTGATGGGTGGTATTTCCGTCAGCGGAATGGACCTTCCTTGCTTCCCCCTTGACACGGTCATCACAAATCCCTCCCCAAAAATCTGTTTATGTGGAAGTTAGGGTTGCCGGGTTGCCAATCTCCAGGTGGGGGTTGGAGATCTGGAATAACAACTCGTCTCCAGCAATGTTCCCTCTAAGCTGTAGAGTCTTGTGAGCAAAAATTCTACTTTGTGAGTTACTGGCATTAAAGTTGTGAGCGAGTGATTTGGCTACTGCATACATTAGTCTGCTCTGGAGCCATCCTTCTTCCTGAGCTGAGACAAAAATGTGTGAGCCGGAGGCTAAACAACTGTGAGCTAGCTCACACTAACTCAGCTTAGAGGGAACACTGGTCTCCAGGGGGCAGAGATCCGTTCCCCTGGAGAAAACGGCTGCTTCAGAAGTTGGTCCCTGTGACATTGTACCCTGCTGAAGTCCCTCTCCTGACCAAACCCCGCTTTCCTCAGGCTCCACCCCCAAAATCTCCAATTATTTCCCAACCCGGAGCTAGCAACCCTAGCTAGAAGTGGAGATTCTCCCTCACCTGGAATAAAATGAGGGGAGAGTTGGAGATTGACGGTGGGAGGGGATGTCAACAACAATTGCCTCCACTCTTCTGTTAGCAGAAAGCTTCTGTGAGGTCCAATTCTGTATAAATTTGCATCTCTAAATATAAATTAGTGTAATCAAATTTTGCCTTCCCCCTCCATTTTTTCTTGGGGTGGGTGGGGGTCATCTCTAGATAGTCACCCTAAGCAGCAGGGGTCATTTCGTAGAAAAAGAGGTGCAGGAGCTCATTAGCATAACTCATGTGCATAGGCCACACCCCCTGACATCACCGGAAGTGTGTCAGAAGGCAACACCCACCGCACAGCTTCGCTGGACTGTTT
>NW_015165267.1:52390-65717 GCF_001447785.1 Gekko japonicus | reverse complement strand
GTGTGAGCTAGCGCACAGTTTTTTAGCCTCCAGCACACACGTTTTTGTCTTAGCTCAGGAAGGATGGGGCTCCAGAGCAAACTCATTTATGCAGGAGCCAAATCACTCGCTCACAAATTTATTTCCAGTAGCTCACAAAGCAGAGTTTTTGCTCACAAGACTCCGCAGCTTAGAGGGAACATTGATTGATACCCCACCCTTCACCACCCGCTCACACATTTTTATCTTCGCTCAGGAAGGATGGCTCAAGAGCAAACTAATTTATGCAGTAGCCAAATTGCTCGCTCACCACTTTGATGCCAGCAGCTCACCGAGTAGAATTTTTGCTCACAAAACTCTGCAGCTTAGAGGGAGCATTGCTCCCCACAACAGATGCCCTGTGAGGGAGGTGGGGCTGAGAGAGCTCTTTTGAGGACTGCTCCTGAGAGAACAGCCCTGAAAGAACTTGTAACCAACCCAAGGCCACACCAGCAGCTGCAGCTCCCAGATTAGAGTCCCTGCTCCTAACCACTACACCAACTGGTCAGTACTTGGATGGGAGACCACCATGGAAGTGTCAGAAGGCATCACCCACCGCTCAGGCTCCACTGGACAATTTTGGATGGCTAGCTATTGGGGAGGGGAAGACATGCAGATCTGTCCTCACAGTGGAGGGGAGAGCTTGTACCTGAATAAAACTTGGTCTTAAAGGTGCCACTGGACTGTTTTGGGGCAGGGGGGCTCTGCAACTTATCTGGATGCTTCTTGCTCTGACTGAGGGCTGCTGGGAGCAGGGGGTGGGGCTTGTTGCTTGGGCCCGCCCCCTGGGCTCTTTACTGCCGGAGCTCCGCTCCTGTGTGCTCCTGCAGGAAATGACCCCTGCTAAGCAGAGTGGGAAAGAAACAGAAATGAAGAAATTTAGGATGGATCATGCTTTCTTTTCTTTGCATTTAGCGGTGAGGTGTCTTCCCTCTCCTACACACACATCCGGCATCCGTGTGTTGGCTTTGCCGTTGTGTTCTTGTTGTGGTGACGTTTTCTACATGCCTCCATTTGGATTGTTTCCCTCCATTTTGCATATTAGTGAGTGGTCAAAAAGTGCCCACTAACGTCTTGGGAAGCTGTTAGCTAGCTGATCTCTCTCTCTCTCTCTAACTAAACCTCTCAAAGGTGGAGAAAAAAATTCCCCGGGACCTCTTGCGACAGTCCTTGAAATACCACAGCAGTCCCGTCAAGCGCATGCTTAGCAGTGCTGAACTCGGGTGGGGCAACGGGGCGAGGAGACGAGCCGTTTCCTAGAAAGTTATTTTGTAGTAAATCTGGTTCCACCACAGAAAGTGTTTCTGGCCTGAGGTGATAACTGGTATCTGTTCAATATATTTTATCCCACCCTTCCTCCAAGGAGTTTAGAGTGTTATACGTTTCCCCCCCCCTTTCTCAGGTTACTTCATAACAGCCCTGTGAGGTGGATTAGGTTGAGAGAAAGTGGCTGGCTCAAGGCCACCCAACACATTTTCATGGGAGTCTTGAGGAGGAACTCCAAATAATTCCCCCTTCCCCATCCACCACCCAGAGTGGCTGTCTCACTTTACCTCATGGTAGGGCAGGCTCTATGTTTATAGACTGCCCTGATTTCTGCTGAAGAAGTATAGCATCTTATTTTCTTATCCTGTGTGGGTATCTGGTGTATATTGATTGGCCTTAGGGTTGTCAACTCTGGCTTGGGAAATTCCTGGAGATATGGGGGTCAGTGCCTGGGGAGGAGAGAGAGCTCAGAAGGGACACAGTGTCACTCTAGGACATCCCTTTCTCCAAAACTCTATGGTATACCACAGAGTCCATCTTCAGAAGCTGCCATTTCCTCCACGGAAAATGGACACTGATGTGGTGATTACTTGGATTTCCAGGAAAACTCCAGGCCCCACCTGGTGGTTGGCAGTCCTGATTGGCCCCTAATATTGGAACTTACTTGCCATCTGGGTAACCTTGGGGCAAATGGTTTTCGTAAGGGCTGGTTCCCACATACAAGCAAATAAGGTAGAATCCTGAGGTGGTGAAATGGATTGTACCTCTTGAGACTGCAGGCAGTGGGTTGCCATTGTGAGTCTTTGAATGAAACCCCCCTACTCTCCATGCAAATGGAACCCTGCACCAGCAGAGAGAATGTTTTTACCTTCTTTTGTTGCTTGAGATGCTGTGTTCTTGTTTGGCAGAGAGTCTTTGGTATACCTTCCAAAATACGACTTCTTCTAATGGGCTTCTAATGTCCTGGCCCCACTGGTGGACCTCCTGGTGGCACCTGGTATTTTTGGCCACAGTGTGACAGAGTGTTGGACTGGATGGACCATTGGCCTGATCCAACATTGGATCTTATGTTCTTATGACCTCTTCCACAGTGCCCTACCTGCAGTCTTGTGTGGTGCAATCCCTCCAACCAACCCCCAGGGTTCAGTCACCTCAGTGTCCTGCATGCATGAACCAGAGTTACAGGTCAGATGTGGAACGCTGTTCTCACTGAGGACTATCCTCATGTCACCAACCAGATACATACCATGAGTTATGAAGCACAAAGTGATACCTTATAATGGGAAGTAATACAGGATGTGTATGTGGTAATTTAGATCGCTGAGAGCAGCATATATACTCAGAAGTAAGTTTCACTGAATTCAACAGAACTTACTAGGATCACAGTTTTCCCCACAACAGACACCCTGTGAGGTGGGTGGGGCTGAGAGAACTCTGACACAAACTGCTCTTTTTCAAGGACAGCTGTGCCAGAGCTTGTGACTGACCCAAGGTCACATCAGCAGGGGCAAGTGGAGGAGTGGGGAATCAAACCCGGTTCTCCCAGATTAGAGTCCGCACACTTAACCACTACACCAAACTGGCATATATACTCAGAAGTGAGTTTCACTGAATTCAACAGAACTTACTAGGATCACAGTTTTTCTCACTAGGATTGACAGCCAGTGTGGTGTAGTTCTTAAGACTTTCGGACTAGTATCTGAGAGACCTGGGTTTGAATTCCCACTCGTGCCATAGAAGCTCGCTTGGCAACCTTGGGCTAGTTGCACTCCCTCAGCCAGGGCTCTTTTTGTAGAAAAAGCCCAGCAGGAACTCATTAGCATAATAGGCCACACCCAACAGCACAGCTCATTAGCACATTAGGCCGCACCCCCATGTTACCAGAAGTATGCTCATCCAGCCTCACCCACCTTTTGCTTCTTATTCTGTTGACCTTGTTTGTTGTCAAAACCCAGGGCCTTTTTTTGTAACAGGAACTCCTTTGCATGTTAGGCCACCCCCTCTAATGTAGCCAATCCTAATGAGTTTCTGCTGTTGGGTGTGGCCTATTATGCTAATGAGTTCCTGCTGGGCGTGGCCAACTTGGGAGCCAGCTGGAACTCCGTTCCTGTGCGTTCCTGCCCCTCAGCCTAACCTGATTCACAGGGCTATTGTGAGGATAAAATGGAAGAGATGAGAACTCTGTAAGCCGCTTTGGTTCCCCACTGTTACCTCAGCTTAGTGGACATAGAAGAAAGTGCACATCTGTTCTCCGGCCATCAGGGCAGTCTCTTAGAATCATAGAATCACAGCGTTGGAATTGGCCACACAGGCCTCCTGAGGCAGCTGATCCCACTGTTGCACAACTCTCACTGTAAAAAAGTGTTTCCTAAGATCCAGCGATTGGAGCTGCTGTGGCTCAAGTGGTTAAGACGCTGAACTGCAGGCTGTGGAAGGTCGGTAGTTCAGCAGTTCGAGACCCGGGTGCCGCATGACGGAGTGAGCTCCCGTCTCTAGTTCCAGCTCCTGCCAACCTAGCAGTTCGAAAGCAAGAAACTGCAAGTAGATAAATAGGTGCCACTTCAGTGGGAAGGTAACAGCGTTCTGTGCGCCTTGGTGTTTAGTCACGCCGGTCACATGACCACGGAAACGTCTTTGGACAGCGCTGGCTCTTCAGCTTTGAAACGGAGATGAGCACCGCAACCCTAGAGTCGGATTCGACTGGCTTTCAAGCAAGGGAACCTTTACCTTTAATATCCAGCTGGTACCTTCCCGCCCTTTATTTAAACCTATTCTTGCGAGTCCCATCCTGTACTGCAAACAGGAACAGCTCCCTGCCCTCCTCCAAGTGAAAGCCTTTCAAATACTTCAAGAGAGCCATCATGTCCCCCTCAACCTCCCCTTCTCCAGACTGAACATTCCCAAGTTCCTCAGCCTTTCCTCATAGGGCTTCTCGGTCTCCAGGCCCCAGATCTTCCTCGTGGCTTCCAGAGTCAAAGAGGAAAACCTCTTTGCCTATATAGTGAATGGGCATTCGTGCTTCTTAATTAGTCATGAAATACTTACACACTAATATCTCCTCACAGCATCAGGGTAGGGTGCAGGAGGAGAGTCGTGAGATTATGTTTTGCCCTAGGCTGTGGGTCAGCACTGGAACATCTGTGATCAGATTTCCCCAGCCTTTTTCAGAAGAACGCAGCAACCTTCTCGCGTCCTTGGGAGCTTGTGGGTCTGTGGTTAGAGTATCAGACTAGAGTGTGGGAGACAGGGGTTTTATATCCCTCCTTTGCTGTGGAATTTCACTGGGTGACCTTGTACCACTCGCTCTCTCAGCCTAGCCTGTCTCGCAGGGTTGTTGTTAGGATAGAGGAGGGGAGAACAGTGTTATAAAGCTACTTACAGGAGGAAAGCAGGGTATAAATCTTGAAATAAATGAGATCAGGGTCATGATGTGGGGAGAGCAGAAATTAACCTGGGGTGTGCATTTGGATATACCAGAGCTAAAAATCAACTCGAAATTAGCTCTTTCAGGGTTGGCTAGGGTGTATCCAAAATAAACAAAAACACTCCTAAAATTCTGGGAGTTAACAAAGATTTATCTCCTAGAATTTTGGGAGTGCTTCAGGTTTCAGAGAGAGAGAGAGAGAGTGAGTGAGAGAGAGAGAAGTTGGCCCTGCCAGCTGCTCTTTTGGGAACATCTCTGTCCTTTTAAATTTTAAAGGACCATTATTTCCTATGGGCAGAACTGCCTTCCAAGGTCTGCTCCCATAAAACATAATGACCCTTTAAAATTTAAAGAAGCTGGGGACACTTAGACTTGTGCATTCCTTTGATTATTAATTACAATAATTACAAAAATGGCATGTCCCGTAATTGTCTTAATTTTTTTTTCTTTCAAAAAACGTAAGTTTATTTAGAATATTTTGTAATACAGAGTTGGAGATGGAGAAGGTAAAGGTGCACACAGTTTTCTATAATGGCTTTAAACGGTTCTTAACTTATACAAATAAGTATACTTACAATACAAATCACAGCTTTTCATAAAGTCTGATTCATACATAACTATAAAAGATGTAATTGTTCAAATAAAATGTAATTGTCTTAATTAACATGAAAACTAAACAGCCTATAATGAAGAGCAAAACAAACATGGGTTGCGGTCACACGCACGAGATAACACGCGGGGGAAGCAAGGCTATTTACCCTGGAGGAAATTGACCCACAGTTGGGCGATCACACAGTTCTTTGAAGCGGCGGGCATAGCCCGCCACTGCGTGATCAGACACAATCGCGGGTGAGTTGGGTTTGGGGTTTTTTGCTGTTTGTTTTCGACGCGATTAAACGGAGGATCAATGAATCGCATCTCCACACTGAGGGCTTCCTACGGCAGTATGCGATGATGCACATACTGAGAAGGGGGAAAACCAACGACACGGAGTCGGGATGGCCAGATCAGACCATCCGAACGCCATGAGAGCGTGCTGGAGCGATCACACAGGGGAAAGTCCGTCTGTGTTCCGTAGCAACCCGTTTGCTACTGGACTTTTCCCAGTGTCTTTTTACTCCGCTCTTCGGGGGAGCAAAGCAGGTTGCCGACGGGTGCGGAACGCTTGCCAGATGTTCCCGTGTGTTCGCGCCCTTAAAATCTGCCCGCCATTCGTGCCTATCGTGCGGCTAATTCTGCGTGTGATCGGGACCATTATCTTGTTTTGTTTTGTTCTGGTTTCTTGCATTATTTCAGTCTCTGCCTCTATTGGTTTCACTTTTACAAGGCAGACAATATTTGCCTCATGAAGGCATAGAGCAAAGTGTCCCTTAGGGGGAGGGGAGAGTAGGGTTGTCAGGTCTTCCCTGCAGCCCCCAGCAAAAGATGGGTGGGGGTTGGGTTGCCAGATCCAAGTTGGGAAACTCCTGGAGATTTGGGGGTGGAGCCTGGGGAGGACAGGGACCTCAGTGGGGCACAGTGCCACAGAGTCGACCCTCCAAAGCATCCACTTTCTCCAGGGGAACGAATAGAGTTGCCAGTTTCAGATTGGAAAATACCTGGAGATTTGGGATTGGAGCCTGGGGAGTGCGGGCTTTGGGGCAGGAAGGGACTTCAGCAAGTATAATGCAATAGAGTCCACCCTCCAAAGCAGCCATTTCCTCCAGGGGAATGGATCTTGGTTGTCTGGAAACCAGCTGTAACAGCAGGAGATCTTCAGGTGTCACCTGGAACTCGGTAACCCTAGGAACTAATCTCTGTAGACTGTAATTCTGGGGGATCCTCAGGTCCCACTTGGAGGCTGGCATCCCTAGAGGAGAGAGGGAGGCCCTACGCTTGTTCCGATTGATTGCAAACTGTAGCCATTAGCATTACATACATGTGGGGTTACCAGCTCCAGGTTGGGAACTTCCTAGAGATTTGGGAGGTGGAGCCTAGGGAGGGCAGGGTTTGAGGAAGAGAGGGACCTCAGCAGGGTACAATGTACGCTCCAGTACAGCCATTTTCACCAGGGGAACTGATCTTGGTCATCTGGAGATCAGTTATAGTTCTGGGATATCTCCAGGCCCCACCTGGAGTTTTTTTTCAGTATGGAATAACAAGAAGAAATAGAAATAGAACTACTGCAATCCGTGCAATCAAAAGCTGAATATAATATCTAAATGGATACAAAATTACAAATCACATATTCACTAATAACATTATCATTTACAGATGAATAAGTAAGATGATGGACGAAATTCCCCGGAGTTGATGTTCCGTTTCGTGATGACTTCTTCACACATCAAACCTCATACAGACGTGCCTTCATATGGTCACAAAAAGTTTTCCAAATGGATTTTTCTTAATTCCTATACGTTTCTGGTGTTCATTCGCATAGTGATCAGCCCGCATTTGACACTATGGTTTGATAGCACTATGCGAATGAACACCAGAAACGGAACATCAACTCCGGGGAATTTCGTCCATCATCTTACTTATTCATCTGTAAATGATAATGTTATTAGTGAATATGTGATTTGTAATTTTGTATCCATTTAGATATTATATCAAGCTTTTGATTGCACAGATTGCAGTAGTTCTATTTCTATCCCACCTGGAGGTTGGTAAGCCTACATACATATGACCTGGCTTTTATTAGTTTGCAGGTTCCTCGTAGTAGTGTCCTTCAAGCAATGTGGCTTCACTGCACTGCGGTGCTCTCTGTGTTACTGTTTGGCATATTTCCTCTCAGGTCCCCCATAGGCTTTAACAGGGGTCCCTTTCATTGCAGGGAAGGGGTGTGTGTTGTTCTGTTTGTCTGAAATTCAGCAGTGCAGGTGTCCTGGGTCCCCCTTTGAGCTTTGTCCAGTTTGGATGGAAAATCGTGAAGGTGCAGAACCGAGTAAACGGCGGGGGCATCTTGAACCTTACGGGAAACAATAACCAAAAGAAGTATGAAAACGACACAATGATAAAAGAAACAAGAGCCAGACAATGACTCAGTGTGGCGTAGTGATTAAAAGTGTTGGACTACGATCTGGGACCCCCAGGTCTGAATCCCTATTCAAGCCATAGAAGCTCACTGGGTGACCTTGGGCCAGTCACACTCTCTCAGCTAAATTTACCTCATGGGGTTTGTTGTGAGGATAAAATGGAGGAGAGGAGAATGATGATGTAGGCCGCTTTTGAGTCCCCACTGAGGAGAAAGGCAGGGTATAAGTGAATTAAATAAACAGGACTCTGCTAAACCACCTGATGACAAAACAGGCCTTTTTGGAATTAAAACCAAAAGCCAAAAGAAATGAACCAAACTCCCATGCACGAGTCTAACACTGACTAACAGCAGAGCAGGTGGTCGTGACCTCAGGGGGCTGCAGCCCTTAGGAAATAATGGCTCCATTATTTCTTAGGGAAGGTAGAGAGGCCTGGTCTACCCATGGGAAATGGGTTTGCTATCAAACTCCAAATCTCTCTAGGGCGAGAACTAGGCCACTCATTTCCTTTTGTGAGCGCTGCTTGTGGCACACCTCTTATGCGCTGTATCCATGCTGCTCCCTGAGATTTGGTGATAAACCAGTGTGGTTATAGCTGTTACAGTACTGTCGGGACTCAAGAGAGCTGCGTTCAAATCTGTACTTAGTCACGAAGCTCCCTGGATGACCTTGGGCCAGTCCTTCTGTCTCTGCCTAACCTAACTCACAGAAGTGTTGTGAAGATAAAATTGCAAAGGGGGGAAATTGTGTATGCTATCCTGGGCTCCTGGGATAAGAATAGATGTCTAAATATTGTCTAAATAGACAATACATGTTGGTGTTTGGTCTCCCGCCGTCCGGTCAGTCTGAGGCCTCTTGATCCCCAAAGTTAACAGCAGATCCTTTTTCTGCGGAGTCATTTCCTTTGCCTGAAGGATGCTGCTGCTGTGCTATACTGTGCTGAGTGCATGCAGTAGACAGTTGCTTCCTCACCTTGTAAACTGCCTAAAGAAGTTTCCTTGTTCTTTTCCCTTCCAGACCCCTCTTCCGGACAGTGAATCAGCCTTGGTGCCCAGCCACAACCTGAAGCAGGTAAACATCTCTTGGATTGCCTCTTTGAGAGAGTCCCTGCACAGTATCAGTGGCCCTTCCTGCACTGACAGCTTGCTCCGGAGAATCCAAGGAGTCGAGCCTTAAGAACTGACTTCGCAGTCGCACGCATTCCCTCTGGGCTGGTTTCCCCCCCTCCAGTTTATTTATTTGTGTATTCTGCATGCATTCTGCATCTACAAGCAAAACCTGCATTTTTTTGAGCTAAGTGGCTGCTTTATCTAAGATGAAGAGAAAGGCAACCAGGGAGCTGTTCCTGTTGGCAGCAGACGGGACTCGCAATAATGGGTTTAAATTAAGGGCGGGAAGGTACCGGCTGGATATTAGGAAAAAACCTTTTTTACAGTAAGAGTTGTGCAACAGTGGAATCAGCTGCCTTGGGAGGTGGTGGGCTCCCCCTCACTGGCAGTCTTTAAGCAGCAGCTGGACAAACACTCGTCAGGGATGCTCCGTCTAGGCGGATCGTATGATTCTATGATCTTTCAAATGCCTTCCTCCCTCCCTCCCTCCCTCCCTCCCTCCTTCCTTGATTCTGCAAAAAGAAAGGGAAGGGAGAGGGAAATTCAGGCCCACACATGCAAGACTTTCATGTTTGGGAGCAGGGAATCCCCTAGTCCTTTATATTTACTGATTCCTTCTTACACTCTCTCTGGCTTTTTTCCTCTTTTTTCTTTGAAAAAGGAGGGAAAGAAAACAGAATGGGGAGGGAGCGTCAACCTAAAGAGAGAGAGGCAACAACGGGGGAGGGCAGTGGGCAGGTCTTGAATACCCGCAGAAACAATTCTACTTTAGAAAGGATTAGGGATTTAAAAGCAGAAGAGAACAAAGAATCACAGCAAAAGGAGTTTTGGTAACTCCAGGGCAACAGTGTGCTGGAAGCGGTCTGAATGCAGATTCCTGTAAAATAAATGCTGAAACAAGAAAAAGCCCTGACACAAACTGGAATTGACAGTGGGAGGGAATGCAGAGCGGAAGAAGAGGATGCGCTCAGAAACCAAGGCAAAATCTGGGTGCGGAAAGGGCCAGTATGAAAAATATGCATGGCACCTTGTGGTCACATCGTATTTCACGCAACCATGCCTGCCTAACTCTTAATTTGGCGCCAGGATGGAATTGGGTTTCTGATCTTAAGAATCTTGCCGTTCGTGTTTTTTAAAAGCAAGGCTCTAGCCTGTTATCATGCTGAAGGAAGGGTTGCATCCTCAGTGGAGAGGCACAGTGTTGAAACTGTCTTGCAGTAGCAGCAAACCAGAGCACATTTAGAAGGGCAAAGGCTTCATAGGCATTTTCCCCGCCTTGTGATTGCCAAAAGCAGAATACATTCTGCAATATAAAGCCATAGGTGAAATTGTCTCTAAATCTGCATCATTGATGTAGCCAGCCATATCTGGGTTACTCCACTTAGGCTTGCCAAGTCCCCCCGGGGGGCGGGGAAATCCCCGCCCCAGAGGCCCGTTACCCGCCGGCGGCGGATCGGGCCCCGGGGGAACCCCACCCACAAAGTACGCGACGTGCGCGTCGCCTAGAAGTGATGCGACTATGCCGGGCACGCTGGGGGCGGGGCCACGGTCATCCGAGGGAAAACTCTATGGTTTTCCCTCGGATGGTCGTGGCCCCGCCCCCAGCGTGCCCGACGTAATCACGTCACTTCCGGGTGACGCGGATGTGGCACGCGCGCGCAAAGTGCGTGCACACGCACTCCAGGAGCAACCCGGGAGTCCCCCGCTCCGGATGAAGGTAGGTCTTGGCAACCCTAACTCCACTGCCAAATATATAGCTATTTAACTGAATGGCAGAGTAGGTAGGGTTGCCAACCTCCAGGCGGCACCCAGAGATCTCCCATTATTACAGTCAATCTCCAGATGACCAAGATCAGTTCCCCTGGAGAAAATGGCTTCTTTGGAGGGTGGGCTCTATGGTATTGTACCCTGTTGAGGTTCCTCCCTTCCCCAAATCCCGCCCTCCCCAGGCTCAACCCCCAAAATCTCCAGGTGTTTCCCAACCCAGACCTGCCAACCCTAAATGTAGGGAACATGAAGAGTGTCGCAGCACCGCTTGGCCACAGTTCTAAGAATACTCACCTGGGAGCTAACCCCGCTTGCTAAAATGGGAGTTACTTCTATGTAAGTTGGCACCCCTACTTTGGAAGTATAATAAGAGTGAGCTTCCCGTGGTTGTGAGGATTACAACAAGGCATCTATCAAATGTAGAAGTACTGTAAAAGTAATTCCATGGGGCAATAGTTCCAAAGTTTAAGGGAGTGACCCTGATCGTCGGAACTCCCTTCCCCTTGAAGAACATTTTAGACCCCTCAGCTAGGGTTGCCAGATCCTGGTTGGGGAATACCTGGAGATTTGGGAGATGGAACCTGAGGAGGGTGCGGTTTGTAGAGGGGAGGGACTGCAGCAGGGTATAATGCCACCGAGCCCGCCCTCCATAGCAACCATTTTCTCTAGGGCAACTGATCTGGGTTGTCTGGAGATTAGCTGTAATAGTGGGAGATCTCCACCTGGATCTCGACCTCCTGGAGGAGACCTTCCCTCACTGCAGGCTTTCTGCCATCACCCAAATTTTTTTCCAGAAGGCCTTTTGAATGCAATTCTTGACCTAGAGTTGAACTCTGGCTGTTTTTTGACGCTTTCTGGATTAATGGTTATGTGTGGGTTTGTCCTTTTGTTAACTTGTTTACTTCCTTGAACACTTTCCTTAAAGCGTAAATGTATATAACAAGAGGCGGGACCCGTGATACCCGCGGGGGGGGGGAAGCATTCCCCACAGCTCCCAGCCTACAGAAGCAGGAGATGCGGCAGCAGGCGAGCCCAGCCTTCTCCTTCCCCCCTCCCTCCCCAGCAGCAGCAGTGGCGATGCTGGCCAGCCAGCCGCCAAGTTTTCTCCTTCCCCCCTCCCTCCCCGGCAGTGGCGGCGAGGCTGGCCTGCCAAGCTTCCATCCCCAAGCAGCGGAGGTGGCGAGGCCGGCCCGCCAAGCCTTCTCCCGCCCCCGACCCCTGTGGTGGCGGTGGCGAAGCCTTCTCAGAGCATTCCCTGCACATGCGCAGGGAACACTCCTTTACTTTTGAGGGGATTTAAGTATCCCCCTTGTAGTTTTTTTTACAGTTTTTAGATTTTTCTGCACATCTGGGGATGGCCCCAAATGTGCAGGAAAATCTCCCTGCCCCCCAGGTGCCCCCGATGTGCGGATTTAGATATCCGCACGTGGGGGGCGCCTTTGGCTATTAGATGTATAGATGAATCCAGATGACTGCAGAAAAAATGACATGAGTTACTCAGGAGATCTGTCATGCAGACCTAAGCAGAATTTCACCCTTCTAAGCCGGCTGACTTCAATTAATTTTAAAGGGTGTAACTTGACTGTGTTGAAATGGAAAAAGTCCAGAAATGGCGTTTACACTTTGCAGGGTTGCCAATCTCCAGGTGATATTACAACAAACAGGACCACGGTGTGTAATAACCAGTGAAACAGTGAATCACCGTGTACAATTAAACAATATTTGTTGGTTTTTATATGCAATGTTGAGAATTCAATTATTAACAATAACACTACAATATGTGATATAAAGCTTAGCAGTACATACAAAGTAATACAGTACTAGTTACAGACCAAACGACGGAGTTCTAGTACACTGTCCGTTTGCGTGTCCATCAGGTTTGTCATTCTGCACTTATTTCTTCATTAGAATGAAGTGCTGCAAGCCATATTTCAGAATGCTAATTCTTATACAATTTTTGATGTGCGCTACCGCGCTTAGATGCTGGTGACTGGGGAGCTCCTGTAGCAAGCTCTAATGTGACTGGGTCTCTGAGGGAAGCTTAGCCAACGGATAGTGTACTAGAACTCAGTCGTTTGTTTAATTGTACACGGTGATTTACAATCTCCAGGTGATGACTGGAGGTCTCCTGGGATAGCAGCTGATCTCCAGGCAGCAGAGATGGCTTAGTCAAATCCAATTTTCTACATATTCCAGGGGGGGAAAAACTACTGACCCTTGAGGTCAGCCATTACAAACAGGGCTCTTTTTGTAGAAGAAGCCCAGCAGGAACTTATTAGCATAATAGGCCACACCCAACAGCAGGAACTCATTCGCATATTGGGCCACACCCCTGACAGCACAGGTCATTAGCACATTAGGCCGCACCCACATGTTGCCAGAAGTGTGGTTATCCAGCCACACCCACCTTTTGCTTGTTATTCTGTTTACCTCATTTGTTGTCAAAACCCAGGGCCTTTTTTGTAGCAGGAACTCCTTTGCATGTTAGGCCACACACCCCTAATGTAGCCAATCCTAATGAGTTCCTGCTGTTGGGTGTGGCCTATTATGCTAATGAGTTCCTGCTGGGCGTGGCCAACTTGGGAGCCAGCCGGAACTCCGTTCCTGTGCGTTCCTGCCCAAAAATAACCCTGGATAAATTATGTCTGCCAGCGTGGTATAGTGGTTAAAGTGTTGGACTAGGATCCAGGAAACTCGGGTTCAAATCCCCACTGTGCAGTGGAAGCTTG
>NW_015165267.1:30637-52321 GCF_001447785.1 Gekko japonicus | reverse complement strand
GGGGGATCGCGGGGGATCGCAGTTCTCCCGGGTGAGGTACGGGGGGCGGGGCACATGACGAAGCCCCACCCCCTGCTTCCGGTTGCCCCGCTTCCGGCCCTCATTCAGCCAGGAGGAGGCAGGAGAAGAGGGAGGGTAAGTTGCTTCCTCCCTGCCTCTCCCCACCCCTGCCTGCCTGGGGCCAGGGAGGGCCTTCACGGGGCTTCCTTGCACTCCCGCCGGCCTTGCAGGTCCACCGCCGGGCCCTTCATGGGGCTCGGCAGTGGAGCTACAAGGCCGGCGGTGGCGGCCGGGACAGTTGGGGGCGGGGTGTGTGGCCTTATGACACACTTCCGGCGATGTCAGGGGGTGTGGCATATGCTAATGAGTTATGCTAATGAGTTCTACGAAACGACCCCTGGTGTGGCCTATTATGCTAATGAGTTCCTGCTGGGCGTGGCCAACTCAGGAGCCAGCCGGAACTCCGTTCCTGTGCGTTCCTGCCCAAAAATAGCCCTGATTACAAATATGACACATTCAGTCAGTGGTTTTCAGCCTTTCCAGACCCAGGACTCACTGAAAATAAAAGTCATGTGGCAGCAAGAAGGGGGGGGGATTATGATCACACCATTGTGGGCAGCAGACAAAAAAGAGTTTGGTACAAGAAACAGAAAGCAAGCCCCCCGAGGGTCCTGACTAGGTAGAATTGCCACCCTCCAGGTAGAACCTGAGATTTTCCAGAATTACAACTGATCTCCAGACTACGGACATCCATACCCCTGGAGGAAAGGGCTGCTTTGGAGGGTGGACTCTGTGGCATCACACTGCACCGAGGTCCCTCCCCTCCCCAAACCCCACCCTCCCCAGGCTCCACCTCCAAAATCTCCAGGAATTCCCAAACCAGAGTTGTCAACATTATGCTGTGAGAAGACTTTAGGGAGCGGACACTCACCAGAACAGCATCTTCCAATGTCATTTCTGGCCACATGATCAGAAATGATGTCATCGTGTTGTTGGCCACTCTAGCATCCACTCTAAGGTGGAGTTCTGAGCGAATGCAAGAGTGCCCAGTGATGTGGCGATGTCGCTTCTGGTTATGCAGCAGGAAGTGTTCTCATGCTATTGGGGGCGCCATTCCAGTCCCCGCATTTCTCTCCCACTGTTACCAGAGCATGGACGGGCAACAGGGGCAGGAGCAAATGGCAAACCTAGCCCCTTATACCACTGAGTCTAAGAGTCTCTTGCCCCAACCAGTAAAGCTGTTCTTTCAGAGAACAGAGCCAGTTTGGTGTAGTGTGCGGACTCTAATCTGGGAGAACCGGGTTTGATTCCCCACTCCTTCACATGCACCTGCTGGATGACCTTGGGCAAGCCATAGTTCTGTCAGAGCTGTTCTTGGAAGAGCAGTTTCTGTCAGAGTTCTCTCAGCCCCACCTGCCTCACAGGGTGTCTGTTGTGGGGAGGGGGAGGGAAAGGAGTTTGTAAGCCACTCTGAGACTCCCTTGGGTAGTGAAGGGCGGGGTATAAATCCAACCTCTTCTTCTCCTCTCGTTCTTGTTTCCCAGGTATCATCAAACAAAATCCAGAAGGCGGGGAGGCTCCTTGCTGCACACTTAGTAATCACGCACCCAGACCTGATCCGTGATCACAAGCACCACCTCCGGCTTTACAGGTACGAATATTCTTCACCCGGCCTCTGTAGTGACAGATTAGTGTCCTCTAGCTCTGGGCAGCGTCTGTGGACCAAGTTTCCTAAAAGGTGGGGGTGGGGTGCCTGTGGGGAAGAGCTTTGATTTGACTGGGGGCTATCGCAGGAAGGCTTAACCCTCCCTGCTGCTGTTTTCCTGAGAGAATTGGCAGTCTAAGCCAGGGGTGTCAAACATAAGGCCCAGGGGCCAGAACTGGCCCATCCAGGTCTCTTATGCGGCCCACAAGCAACTAGTGCAAGGGAGGGAACAGAAAACTGCTCGGGGGAAAGTGGGCTCCGAGTGTGGCTTCAGCATGGCAGAACAACCTCATCTGCAGCAGTCAAGCTGCATGGGAGTGTCTGCCCAGTGCTGCACTGCCGGCCAGTGTTCCCTCTAAGCCAAGTTAGTGTGAGCTAGCTCACAGTTTTTTAGCCTCTGGCTCACACATTTTTGTCCTAGCTCAGTAAGGATGGCTCCAGAGCAAACTAATTTATGCAGTAGCCAAATGGCTCGCTCACAATTTTAATGCCAGTAGCTCACCAAGTAGGATTCTTGCACACAGGACTCCACGGCTTAGAGGGAGCATTGCCACCGGCTGTCCAGTCCGCCCATCCGGGGTTTCCTTTGCACCCCCCTTCCAGCCCATGGGGCCTTGCCGTGAGGATACACCAACTCAGAGCTTACCAGCTGCTGTCCTTTATACAGTTTATATCTCCTGTACCTGGCGTTACGTTTTACGGCACACGTGGCCCGACCCATCAAAGTGACATTTAGGTCAGATCTGGCCCTCGTCACAAATGAGTTCGACACCTCTGGCCTAAGTGGTTTTGCACCCCAACAGTTCTGCCTACCTCTTTTCCCTAAGAGGGTGTAAAGCAGCTTGGTGATGCCATGTTCCCCAATTAGGACCTGGAACATGGTTGCCAACCTCCAGGTGGTGGCTGGAGATCTCCCGGAATTACAACCGATCTCTAGGCGACAGAGATCAGCCCCCCTGGAGAAAATGACCACTTTGGAAGGTGGACTGTATGGCATTGAACCTCTCTGGGGTCCCTCCCTTCCCCAAACCCTGCCCTCCTCTGGCTCCGCTCTCCAAATCTCCAGGTATCTCCTAACCCAGAGCTGGCAACCCTAATCTGGAATCTTTTGAAGTAAATCAGAGGTCATGGGAGGGGTCAAGCACTCCCCCTCTGCCAACCTTTCCTTGCAGTTTTTTGACAGTCAGAGTTGTGCAGCAGTGGAATCCGCTGCCGACAGAGGTGTTGAGCTCTCCTTCACTGGCAGTCTTCAATCAGCGGCTGGACAAACACTGGTCAGGGATGCTCTAGGCCAGTGATGGCGAACCTTTTAGAGACCGAGTGCCCAAACTGTGACCCAAAACCCACTTATTTATCTCAAAGTGCCAACACGGCAATTTAACCTGAATACTGAGGTTTTACTTTAGAAAAAACAACTCATACATTAACTTAAGATGATCCAAACAAAGTAAGGAAAGCAATCCCAAATGCTTTCATTTACTTAAAATTATTTGGCAGAGAATTCCACACTTTAATGACGGTCTGGGCCTGGCTGGGGCGATGGCACGCATGCCCACAGAGAGGGCTCTGAGTGCCACCTCTGGCACCTGTGCCATAGGTTCGCCACCACTGCTCTAGGCTGATCCTGCATTGAGTAGGGGGTTTGTCCTAGATGGCCTGTAGGGCCCCTTCCCACTCTGTGGTTCTATGATTTATGCCACCTTGGTGAATGCGGTTCTGGTAAGGTAGTTCTCAGATAACGCATAATTTTACTCTACAGACTCTTGGCAGGAGCTGAATCTTCTTCCCTTGAACAGAAGAGAGAAGGCCATGGCTTCACAACTCTCTCCCCTTTGAAATTCAGAAGGGACTCACCCAGGTCTCAAAGGCAGCCGTGAACCCTTCTTCTTGTCTTTTCTTTCTCCCAGGCAGTGCTGCTCTGGCAAGGAGCTAGTGGACGCGCTGCTCAGCGCGGGGCTCTCGGTGCAGACCCGCAGCCAAGCCCTGGGGCTCTGCCAGGTGCTGATGGATGAAGGAGTCTTGGCTCATGGTGAGATCGCATGTCTGGGGTTGCGGGATGGCGCCAGTTCAGCACCCTGCCCTGAAACGGGCTCTCATGGTTCTCCAGACAGCGCTCGCTTATGCTGAATTGACCTAATTAAGCCTGACCTCAGGCTAAAAGGTAGCTTGCCTTCTGAAGCTGGGATATAGCTTGCCCAGCCTCCCAGCTGTGAGGTCACAAGAGACTGCTGACGCATCCTTGATGATGTCATAAACAATCCCTCCTTGCTGAGACGACACTTCAGGGTGATTCTGGTGGTCAGCCCAGTAGCCGGCTTGACCGGCTCTGCCTAAGGGAGAGCTTGCTTGGGACAGTCTTGTGAGGTAGACCAACGTTTTTCACACTCCTACAGAGGGGGAATTGAGCCAGTTGGGGGGCAGCTTTGTCGTATTTTGTAGGGTGGCCAACCTACAGACAGGGCCTGGAAATCTCCCAGTTATTACAACTGATCTCCAGACAGCCAAGTTCCCCTGGAGAAAATGGCTGCTTTGGAGGGTGGACTCTATGGCGTGGTACCCTGCTGAGGCCCCTCCAGCCTGGTGTAGCGGTTAACTGTGCGGACTCTAATCTGGGAGAACGGGGTTTGATTCCCCACTCCTCCACTTGCAGCTGCTGGATGACCTTGGGCAAGCCATAGTTCTGTCAGAGCCGTTCCTGAAAGAGCAGTTCTCTCAGGGCTCTCTCAGCCCCACCTACCTCACAGGGTGTCTGTTGTGGGGAGGGGAAGGGAAAGGAGTTCGTAAGCCACTTTGAGATGCCGAGTGAAGGGCGGGATATAAATCCAATCTCTTCTTCTTCTAGACTTGCCTAGGAAATTGGGGACAGCCTTCCTTGGATAGTGCAAACTTCTCCTTCTCCTTCTCCTTCTCCTTCTCCTTCTCCTTCTCCTCCTCCTCTTTCTCCTCCTCCTTCTCTCCTCAAATCCCACCCTCCTCAGGCTCCACCGTAGACTTTTCAGGATCTAGAGCTAGGATCCAGGATGCATAGGTTTGAATCTCCACTCTCACAGGGTCATTGTTGTAAGGCTAACATGGAGGAGTGGAGAAAGTTGTCAGTGGCTTTGGGTGCCCACTGGGGAGAGAGGCCAGGTATAAGTCCTCTCATCTGGACGGCCCAGGCTAGCTCAGTCTCATCAGCTCTTGGAGGCTAAGCAGAGCCAGCCCTGTTTAGTACTTGGATGGGAGACCACCAAAGGAGCCCAGGGTCGCTACGCAGAGGCAGGCCATGGTCAACCTCCTCCGACCATCTCTTGCCTAGAAAACCCTACGGGGTGGCCATAAGTCAGCTGCGACTTGACGGCGACAACAACAAGAACAAATCCAGGAAACAAATAACAAAGCAAACGTTGGAACCTTGAAGTGTCTCTTGGATCCCATCCCATTGCTGTCTGGATCTCCTTCCCTGTTACTTTCCTCCCTTATCAGCTGCGACTTGACGGCGACAACAACAAGAACAAATCCAGGAAACAAATAACAAAGCAAACGTTGGGACCTTGAAGTGCCTCTTGGATCCCATCCCATCCCTGTCTGGATCGCCTTCCCTGGTACTTCCCTCCCTTACTCTCTGTCTCACTTTATTTCCCCCCTTCACTATTTAGGAAGGCTGCCTAGTTCAGGAGCGAAGCTAGGCTTTAACAGGTGGCACGATGAGGGATTCCAAAACGGATAGGTCGCAACTGGCTGGTCATGTCTCCCCCCAGCATGATTGACATTCTGTGTTCACCTGTCTTCCCCTTCCAGTACGGCAAGAGAGTTATTTCCAAGACCGCGATGCCCAGTTTTTCCGTTTTGTCGCCCTGGAGCCAAGGGCCGGGGACCACGATGGAGAGGAGCTCCTGGAGGCACTGGCGTTGCTCTCCCAGCTGGGCCCGACTGCCTTGCTTACCACCATCCTGCGCAAACCGTGAGTGTTAGCCTTGAACCGGGTGGCAGGCAGGGGAGAAACGGCAAGTTGCGAGGCCCGGCTGGGCACAGGCATAGCCATTTGCAGGGAGCACACAGGGTCCTCTGAAATCCTAGTTTTCCGCCTGCTTCTAAAGAGCAGCTTTCTACTCCCAGTGGATCTGGATCAGGGACAATCCACATGTTCCAAAGTCCTCAGGTCCTACGGTTGCCAATCTCCATGTGGTGACTGGAGATCTCCTGGGATTACAACTAACCTCCAAGTGACAGGGATCAGTTCACCTAGAGAAAGTGGCCGCTTTGGAAGGTGGGCTCCATGGCATTATACCCCACTGACGTCCTTCCCCTGCCCAAACCCCACCCTCCTCAGGCTCCACCCCCAAAATCTCCAAGGATTTCCCAACCCGGAGCTGGCAACCCTATCAGGTCCCCCACGTGTCTGCCCTGCTTCTGTTGACCAGACATGCTTGGGAGTTCCGTACACAGAATGTAAATCCTCGGCTTGTGTGAACCTGATTTGTATCAGGACCACTGCATATAGAGAGATGGGGCTTAAGGCTTTCCTCCCGTGCTCTTTTCCCGTTCATGAAACTCCCAGAGCATGTCTGCTCGATGGACAAAATTGTTGTTTTTGTTTTGTAGGTATGATAGGTCTGGCTTTAATTGTTTCAATGATGGGGGAAGTTTGGTGGTTCTAATGGTTTTAAAATGTGATTTGTATTGTTTACATTTTAATTTAAACCATAAAACAATACAAAATATTAAATTACAGCCCTATTTAAAACAGATTTTGATGCCTAGCAAATTATACAATCTGTACAAATTCTAAAATTTCTAAAGCAAGATGACTATCCCTGACCATCCCGTTCTCGCCCATAATGATGGGGGACATTTGGTGGTTCTAATGGTTTTAAAATGTGATTTGTATTGTTTACATTTTAATTTGTTAGCCACCTTGTGGCCCGTGTGGAGGCAGAAAGGGAAGATATAAATTTTGTAAAATATATAAATAAAAGAAACTGGAACAGACACATCTGCAGACACTAGGATGTTATAATCTAACGCAACCCTTCGTTTCATGATGCTTAGCAGTACCGCATAGTCTTAATGGAGGAACCAGAAACTGCAACAGAAGTTGGGAAGGATATTTTTTATTGATACTGACTGTAGTACATTTTGCATAGGGTTTTTTTTCCTTCTTCCTCTCTCACCTGGAGAAAATGGCAGGGAGAATATGTCATTTGCACAAGTCATTTGAATAACAGTCTGGATTTCAAGGTGGGCGACCGTGTTGGTCTGAAGCAATAGAACAAAGTTGGAGTCCAGTGGGGCACCTTTAAGACCAACAAAGTTCTATTCAAGACGTGAGCTTTCGTGTGCAGGAGCTTCGTCAGACGATGAAACGGAATTACATATCATAGCTGTATATATAGGGGTGGCTTGTTAAATGAGCATGCAGAATAGTGAAGATATTTTAAAAACAGGTCAAAAGAATGACACGCTCGCAGGTAAAATGGCGGGAGGGATACCGGGAGAGGTGTATGTTTCTCGGTGTGTGTTTACCCTGACCTTTCCCCTCCAGCCCTGGCCACCGCACTGACGAGGAGCTTGCACTGATCTTTGAAGAACTCCTGCACATCAAAGCAGTCGCCCATCTCTCCAATTCCGTAAGTGACGGACAGCTCCTTGGACCATTCCTCTCAATGCCTCTTGCTCCATCTATTGGGCAGCACTGCGTATGTCCGATTCACTCCTACCAGTTTCCTCCTTTCCGCCAGTTGCTCTGAGCTTGCCTGTGGGTGTAAAGTGCCGTCAAGTTGCAGATGACCCATGGGCAAGCCCTCAAGGGTTTTTCGTGGCAAAAGATGAACAGAAGTGGTCTGCCATTGCCTGGCTCTGTGTAGCAACCCTGGACTTCCTTGGTGGTCTCCCATCCAAGTACTAATCAGGGCCAACCCTGCTTAGCTTCCAACCTCTGGGCAGGTCAGGGCAAAGAGAAACAGAGGAGGTTTGCCATTGCCTGCCTCTGCGTAGCAACCGTGGACTTCCTTGGAGGTCTCCCATCCGAGTACTAACCAGGGTTCATCTTACTTAGCTTCCAAGCTGTGATGAGATCAGGCTAAGCCTGGGCCATCCAGGACAGAGAAGAGATGAGCAGATGTCGTTTGCCATTGCCTGCCTCTGTGTCATGACCCTGGCCTTCCTTGGAGGTCTCCCGTCCAAGTACTCACCAGGGCTCAGGAAGGGTGGCTCCAGCGCAAACTCATTTATGCAGTAGCCAAATTGCTCACTCACAGCTTTAATGCTAGTAGCTCAAAAAGTAGAATTTTTGCTCACAAGACTCCACAGCTTAGAGGCAGCACTGATGGGGAGTATTTGTTATGTAAAGGAAGCCCCCCCCCCCAGTAAAATCATGAAGTCTGGAGAGTAAAATGTCCTGGCTGCAGCACTTGGATAAATATGGTTATCTGGGCTAATCAAAACTGATCGATGATTGACTTGCATGTGCTGTTTTCTCACAACACCCATCAATCCTGCAGTTGAACTGTGCTGCTTGCTTTAGTGGTCCCTTGGGCAGCGTTTTCCCTTGGAAACCCGCTGCACCTGGGAGAGATTTGCCCCAGCTGCCTTGTGATCAGCTTTTGGCTTTGGACTGTTGCCATTTTGACAAGAGAGAACTTGAAGCTGTGCCAGCACAGTCCCTTGTGGTCGGAGTGTGTGTTTAGCCGATAGGAAACCAAATCCCTTCAAAGTCATGTGTGTGGGAGGGGGGCGGAGTTCCTGAACAAGCCACTGCCTTTCCACTGAGCTGCCTTTTATTAACCCTGCCACATTTGAGATAATTACACGTTTGTCAATTTCACGCCGGGCTCACTCATGAGAGCAGGGGATGGATCCAGTAACACCGGCATGGAAGGACTTCTGTCAGCAGAACAGAATTTTCCTTCCTCCCCCAGCCCCACTGCTCTCCTGAAATGTTGCTCCTGGGGGACAGGGGACCCCTTAGGAATGGCGTGAAGGGCAAATCAGCGGGTTGGCAGCAGGAAGAGGGAATCGACGGGAAATAATGCGTCCCCTTCTGGTAGCGAAAAATGTAACTTGGACCCAACCCAGACCATGCACCAGTTTCAAGGTTTTCCATATTAAAAAAAGATTACGTTGCCATCCATATAACCATCCAAAAGTGTGATTGATCTTTGGAAAGCATGTGTTTTAGTATGCAGAAGGCACTAGCTTTGATTCTCAGCACTGCCAGTTAAAGGATTTCTGGTGCCTAGGGTTGCCAGCCTCCAGGTGGGGCCTGGGGATCTCCTGCTTTTACAACTGATCTCCAGCTGACAGAGATTAGCTCCCCTGGAGAAAATGGCTGCTGTGAAGGGTGGACTCTATGGCATTGTGCTATGCTGAGGCCCCTCCCATCCCCAAACCCCTCCCTCTCCTGGCTCCACCCCCGAAGTCTCCAGGTATTTTCCAACCCAGACCTGGCAACCATACTGCTACCAGACCTAGCACTTGTAGGTAATACTGCTGCCAAGTGGGGGACATACCTGGCTAAGCAGGCCATTCCTCAGATAGCGGAGATGACATATCTGGTCCTATCCATAAGATGCAGATTGCAGGCTCAATTTGCCTTGGGGCCATGTCAGGAAGGGAGAATGTATTTAACCCTTCAATCTCCACATAAAACCGAGCTCCCTAGTTTGTTACTGGCATTTTAAGGGGAAAATACACTTTTTTGGAGGTCAAGCCGTTCCTTCCTCCCCCAGCCCCACTGCTCTCCCCTGAAATGTTGCTCCTGGGGGACCCCTTAGGAATGGCGTGAAGGGCAAATCAGCGGGTTTGCAGCAGGAAGAGGGAATCGATGGGAAATTATGCGTCCCCTTCTGGTAGCGAAAAATGTAACTTGGACCCAACCCAGACCATGCACCAGTTTCAAGGTTTTCCATATTAAAAAAAGATTACGTTGCCATCCATATAACCATCCAAAAGTGTGATTGATCTTTGGAAAGCATGTGTTTTAGTATGCAGAAGGCACTAGCTTTGATTCTCAGCACTGCCAGTTAAAGGATTTCTGGTGCCTAGGGTTGCCAGCCTCCAGGTGGGGCCTGGGGATCTCCTGCTTTTACAACTGATCTCCAGCTGACAGAGATTAGCTCCCCTGGAGAAAATGGCTGCTGTGAAGGGTGGACTCTATGGCATTGTGCTATGCTGAGGCCCCTCCCATCCCCAAACCCCTCCCTCTCCTGGCTCCACCCCCGAAGTCTCCAGGTATTTTCCAACCCAGACCTGGCAACCATACTGCTACCAGACCTAGCACTTGTAGGTAATACTGCTGCCAAGTGGGGGACATACCTGGCTAAGCAGGCCATTCCTCAGATAGCGGAGATGACATATCTGGTCCTATCCATAAGATGCAGATTGCAGGCTCGATTTGCCTTGGGGCCATGTCAGGAAGGGAGAATGTATTTAACCCTTCAATCTCCACATAAAACCGAGCTCCCTAGTTTGTTACTGGCATTTTAAGGGGAAAATACACTTTTTTGGAGGTCAAGCCGTTTCTGATAGATGACTGAGAGCTGTTCTCTCATCAGCAGTTCTCAAAAGATCTCTCTCAGCCCCACCTACCTCACAGGGTGTCTGTTGTGGGGAGGGAAAGGAAAAGGACATTGTGAACTGCTCTGAGACTGCTTCGGATAGTGAAGGGAGGGGTATAATCTCCAATCTCCTACTCCTTTAAAACACTAATAACAAAGCAGGAAACTTGGTCTTGAACAGCGGAAGCCAAAGAGCTAAACTTCCTGTCCTTTCCCTGGACTGTCCCAAGGCAAGCTGAGGTTTCATGAGCCTGCCATTTGCATTTTGTAGATGGGAGAAGACACACAATCTTCCTCTTCACTAAACCAGTCGGCAAGCACTTTGCCTCCAGGAGCAGTCTGCCATTTGCCCCTGGAAACCTCCTATACACGTCTGGGCAATCAAAGCTGTCTTGCTTCTGAAGACAGAAGTCTCATTCTGAGCTGTACACACGCGTCGCAGGAAGGGAGAATGTATTTAACCCTTCAAACTCCACGCAAAACTGAGCACCCTAGTTTGTTAGTGGCATTTTAAGGGGGAAATACACTTTTTTGGAGGCCAAGCCATTTCTGATAGATGACTGAGAGCTGTTCTCTCATCAGCAGTTCTCGAAAGATCTCTCTCAGCGCATCGAACCAGGGACCTTCCTCCATGCAAAGCAAAGGCTCGTCCCCTGAGCCACAGCCCCCCATATCAATATGGTTGCACAAGCTGGCCCTTCAGCATGGAATGGGGAGGACCATAAAGTCCCTCTCTGGGTGCAATGGTGGAATGCCAAGGGAGATACAGGCCCCCAGTGGCCAAGTTGTTGCGAGCCAGTTACTTACACACAGTTCCAGCCTTTGCATGGGACTCGAACAGCAACACAGCAGCCAGTTCTCTCTTTACCTGTCACAAGAGAGAGAGAGAGCCAGTGAGTATGGAACGTTGCCTATGTAGCTGGACCACATGTGGGGTAAAGGGGAGCAAGGCCAGATGTCGCTTTGGAGATGGAGGTCAGTGATACAAGGCAGAGGACAAGGCATGCATTGGACGCACAGAGAGTAAGGCTGATTTCGCACTAGAGCTGCCTCGCGGTTGCGCTGCCGTTTGCCCCGACACTATTGGTCAATTTCACACCCGAAGCTGCGGGGCTGTGATCAAAAAACAGGATCACGAAACTGCGGGGGAAATCGGGCGAAGCCGCGAGTCAAAATGCAGCCCCGCAGCTTCGGGTGTGAAATTGACCAATAGTGTCGGGGCAAACGGCAGCGCAACCGCGAGGCAGCTCTAGTGCGAAATCAGCCTTACTCTCTGTGCGTCCAATGCATGCCTTGTCCTCTGCCTTGTATCACTGACCTCCATCTCCAAAGCGACATCTGGCCTTGCTCCCCTTTACCCCACATGTGGTCCAGCTACATAGGCAACGTTCCATACTCACTGGCTCTCTCTCTCTCTTGTGACAGGTAAAGAGAGAACTGGCTGCTGTGTTGCTGTTCGAGTCCCATGCAAAGGCTGGAACTGTGTGTAAGTAACTGGCTCGCAACAACTTGGCCACTGGGGGCCTGTATCTCCCTTGGCATTCCACCATTGCACCCAGAGAGGGACTTTATGGTCCTCCCCATTCCATGCTGAAGGGCCAGCTTGTGCAACCATATTGATATGGGGGGCTGTGGCTCAGGGGACGAGCCTTTGCTTTGCATGGAGGAAGGTTCCTGGTTCGATGCCTGCCATCTCCAGTTAAAGGACCAAGTAGTAGGTGATGGGAAAGACCACTGCTTGGGACCCTGGAGAGCCTCTGCTCTGGTCAGGTGTGCCTGCTTACAAGTCTTGTCCTTGCGTTGTCCGTGTTCCTTCCTCTTTCTCTTCCATGTCAATTGGCCATGGCTTTGCATATGTCAGAAATGTTGTTCCCAATACACCGTATCTATTTCTTTCACAGTGTTCAGCCAAGGGGACAAGGGCACGTCCTGGTATATCATCTGGAAGGGATCGGTCAATGTTGTCACTCACGACAAGGTGTGTGTTATCTCCTCCCTCATCAAAAGGGCAAGCCTGAAGATCTAGAAACTGTGTACTCCTGATCAGACCACCCCGAGAGGGGGGATCTGTTTGTTTAAATGTTTCCTGTGGTATGAACAGTTAGAGATGGTGTAGTGGTTAGAGCTGGGGCAGGCAGCTCCCAGCATGAATGCCAAAGAGCTGCCCACTGACCCATCTTCTTTGGCATGCTGCAAGGCCGACTTCCCACCCAAAAAACTGAGACAAGCTCCTGACCGTGGCGTGGGAGAAGGCAACAGGTGTGGCTAATGTCTGGCTCCACCCAGACCCAGGCAATCACCAGCGTGAACCGAGCATGAATCTCTGCCACTGCCACTGTGGATCAGCTTTCTCTTAGTATGTCTGGCCAAGGACAACCGTTATCTCTTCCTCTACCCCTTGTTTGCCAGCAGACTCTCTCCCATACTGTCTAGCATTGAATAGGGACATCTGAAAGATGCTGTGTCTTCCTGCCACTGAATGCAAATTGGGGGTTTGTAAGCTTCAGTTTGCCTTGGGGCCATGCGGGAAAGAAAGAAGAGGTTTAACCCTTCAGTTGTTTTTTGGTTTCGGTAATCGAAACTAGCATACCAGAATGGTCACAGATTATGCATTTTTTCAGCTCCGTCTCCAACTGAAGAGCCATATTTTTGAACAATTATTACAACTTTTTTACAAAAAGCATGCAACAAACCTAATCATCGCATAATCAAAGCGTAACATACAGAAACAATTAGGGCTTACGTAGGTTAAGGAGCATAGTATTCATTCTAGGTTTTACCAGCAGTTGGTTCCAAGACGAGCCCAGAAGTGAGGTGCAGTCTATCTTAGTGTTTGAGTTCTTTGGCACCTGCCTCTCCTTTGGGCTCACAGTCCGTTATTGCCCACTTCAGTACAAAATTCTTCGGAGCTCTTCTTTTGACAATACATCCTTCCAGTTTAGTTTTATAAGCCACTGCTGCGTCCTGTCATTAAAAATGTCACACTAAATTTTTGTTAATTTTTACCGACCTTTTACTCCCTATCTCCTGATACTTCTCTAGGCATCGTTCTGTTGACATTCTATTTTCTAACCACTCATAAACCATTGTTTGCTATGACTTGGCCTTAGTTTGACTGAAAACAAAGATGTGTACTTTTCTGTGATGGGATTACTGCTTCGGGGCTTTGATCTTCTCTGGTTAGATCTTTCCTAGTTTCAGTAGAGATAACAGGCTAACGTATAGGCGAGGGACTGAAAGTAAGTGAAAGTTGACTCAAATTCATAGTTTATTTATTTACTTACTTCATTTATACTCCGCACTTCTCCCCAAAGCGGCATGTTGCTTTCCTTTTCTCCATTTTATCCTCACAACTACCAGTTGCGGTCACACGTACAAGATAACGTGGGGGGGAAGCGAAGCTATTTCCTCCAGAGGAAATTGACCCGCAGTTGCACTATCACACAGTCCTTTGAAGCTGCGGGCACAGCTCGCCACTGCGTGATCAGACCCAACCACGGGTGAGTCGGGGTGGTGGTGGTTGCCATTTGTTTCTGATTCGCTTACACGGGGGATTGATGAATTGCGTCTCCGCACTGAGGGCTTCCTATGGCAATATGTGATAATGCACATACTGAGAAGGGGGAAAAACCAACGGCACGGGGTTGGGATGGCCTGATCAGACCATCCTGACGCCATGAGAGCGCGCTAGAGCGATCACAAAGTCTGTCTGTGGCCCATGGCAACCCGTTTGCTACTGGACTTTCCTCAGTGTCTTTTAACTCTACTTCTGTGGTGGAGCAAAACGGGTTGCCGATGGCTGGGGGGCGCTTCCCAGATGTTCACGTCTGATCGCGCCCTTTAAAATCTGCCTGGCATTTGCGCCTATTGCATGGCTAATTGTGCGTGTGATCACACCCAGCCTTTTGTTTGTTGGAAAAGGCAATGTCTGGTGTACAGAAAGGAGAAGAAGACCGTTGGATAGGATAGTAATATCAGCACCTTCTCTCCTCTTAAGTGTCATTTCTTGTCCATCTCCAGATTGCTACTCTAGGGCAATTTCCCCCTTCTCAGGAGTACCACACTCAGTCTTACTCTCTCTCTCAGCTAGAGATGTAGTTAGGAATCTATCTCTGTCTCTCCTCTTTATCAAGCATGTTAGTTCCTAAATAAACCTTTATCTACTATTCAGTCTTTAATCAGGAGCTGCGGTGGCTCAAGTGGTTAAGACGCTGAACTGCAGGCTGTGGAAGGTCGGTAGTTCAGCAGTTCGAGACCCGGGTGCCGCATGACGGAGTGAGCTCCCATCTCTAGTTTCAGCTCCTGCCAACCTAGCAGTTCGAAAGCAAGACATTGCAAGTAGATAAATAGGTACCACTTCGGTGGGAAGGTAACAGTGTTCCGTGTGCCTTGGTGTTTAGTCATGCCGGCCACATGACCACGGAAACGTCTTCGGACAGTGCTGGCTCTTCAGCTTTGAAACGGAGATGAGCACTGCAACCCTAGAGTCAGATTCGACTGGCTTTCGAGCAAGGGAACCTTTACCTTTTTAACTCTTTAATCAGGGTGTGCACCATTGCTGTGTTAATTACTCTGCCAACATTGTTGAGAGTATGTGACTGGCCCAAGGTCACCCAGGGAGCTCCCGTGGCCGAGCGGGGATTTGAACCTGGGTCTCCTAGGCCCTAGTCTAATTCTCTAACCACCACACCATGCTGGCTCATATGAATATCCACAAACCTCTGTGTACATAGTCTCTGTCCTTGGAGGAAGGCCGGGGTAATAGCATGCAATTATTATTTTATTCTGGTTTTAACAGGAAATGTGTTTTAACTTTTATTGTAAGCCACCTTGAACCATGAGGAAAAATGGGGTATAAATGTTTAAATAAATAAAATTGGATAAGCATGGCGTGCGGGAGAAGAGGCAGGACAGTTCTGCAGGTGCACCTGTTTACCTGAAAGGCAGACTAAGTTTTTTTCCTAAGACGTGTCATCAAGAAAAATAGGGGGTGTCTTCACTTTGTACACGAGTTACAGGTATGTACAGTAATTTTTTTTGGGGGAAAACCCTTTTGTATATAAGCTTTTTGTTTCTAAGGGGTAGGAATCAGCTTATATTCAGTGTCGTCTTCCTTCTGGTTAAATTTGGCTTACTTATATACAATACAGCACCATATATCTGTAACAGAATATAATATTCCTCCAAAGGATAGTGTAGGGTGCCACTAAATTTTATGATACAAGCAAAGGGTTACCAAAGCTGTATATGCCTTGTAACCCCTATGGCAGCAAGGGGGCATTTTTAGGGGGAATCATAGGGACAGGATAGTGCTAAACCTTTTTTCCACCCACTAATTCACTCAGTAACCCTTCCTCCCAGGCCATTTTTCACCTGTTTCCCCTCCCCAGGAGGTTCCAAGACCAGAACTCATCCTAGTGGGTATTTAGGGAACAGACAAAATGGCAGTGAGGAGGGGTGGCGGGGAAACCTTAATCTGGAAACGAATGTTCTCCAGGACAACATTGACTAGATAATTTTTATTTACTTCATTTATACTTGCACTTCCTCCCCGATGGGGACCCTAAGTGGCTTACGTCGTCCCCCTGCCCTCCGTGTTCTCCTGACACTGTGAGTTGGCTTAGGTTGAGAGAGAGCGACCAGTCCAAGGTCACCCAGTGAGGTTCCAAGACACAAATGGGGATTCGAACCCGGGTCTCCCTGATCCTAGTCCGAGAGTCTAACCACTACGCCACACTGGGTCTCTATAACGGGCTGGTGTGTTCACTTTCCAGGGATTAGTGTCCACCCTCCACGAGGGCGATGACTTTGGGCAGCTGGCACTGGTGAACGACGCCCCCCGGGCAGCCACCATCCTCCTCCGCGAAGACAACTGCCACTTCCTGCGTGTGGACAAGCGGGACTTCAATCGTATCCTCAAGGTGAGCCTGGGAATGGGTCAGCAGTGGCTTGGAAAGTCCTTCTTTTCTGAGATGGCGCACAGCTCCTGGTAGTCTAGGACCTGGCGAGGGTGCTTGGCTCAAGCGGGACGAACCTGTGGGCATGTAGAGCCTCGTATCTTGATATGCACTTACGTTTGTGGCCTTTCTGGCAACTTTGTGTGGACGCCACCTTTGGAAAAGCAATGGGAGCTACGCAGAGAACTGTTTCTGTGTGGAAACAGCCATAGTGGCAGTAACCTCTCATTGCGGGGGCTCGACTATAGGCACTGTTGGAAGTGGAGTACATGCTGTCCCCTGCCTCAGCCTTCAGAGACAGCGCCATAGATTTAGAGACAGATAGAGAGGTCAGGGCACACAGAGCATCCTTTCCTGCCTGCTATCTGATACTATATTTTGAAGTCGAATGCTATTCTTAGGGACAAGACTTCCTTCCTTCTGGCTTGACTCCACCTCTCTCGCACACACAAAGGTCCTTCCTGCACTGACAGCTGGCGCTGGAGAATCTGAGGAGTCAAGCCTTAAGGGTTGATTTCACAGTCACACGGATTCCCTCTGCACTGGTTCCCCCCCCCCTCTGGTTTATTTATTTGTGTATTGTGTATGCATTCTGCATCTGCAAGCCAAACCCACACTTTTTTTTGAGCTAACTTGCTGCCAACCCCTCCCTCCCTCCTTCCCTCCCTCCGTGATTCTGCAAAAAGAAAGGGAAGGGAGGGGGAAATCCAGGCAAGACCGACACATTCGGGAGCAGGGAATCCCCTAGTCCAGTGGTGGCGAACCTATGGCACGGGTGCCAGAGGTGGCACTCAGAGCCCTCTCAGTGGGCACGCGTGCCATCGCCCCAGCCAGGCCCAGACCATCATTAAAGTGTCGAATTCTCTGCCAAATAATTTTAAGTAAATGAAAGCATTTGGGATTGCTTTCCTTACTTTGTTTGGATCATCTTAAGTTAATGTATGAGTTGTTTTTTCTAAAGTAAAACCTCAGCATTCAGGTTAAATCGCCATGTTGGCACTTTGCGATAAATAAGTGGGTTTTGGGTCGCAGTTTGGGCACTCGGTCTCTAAAAGGTTCGCCATCACTGCCCTAGTCCTTTATATTTACTGATTCCTTCTTATGGCTTTTTAAAAGTTTGCCTGAGTGGGAAGACACATCCTCTTTTGTCTTTGGAGAAGGAGAGAAAGAAAACTGAACAGGGAGGGAGAGTCAAGCTAAAGAGAGAGAGGTGGAAATGGGGGAGGGCCGTGGGCAGCAATACTCACAGAGACAAGTCTACTTCAAAAAGCAATTTGATGAAAGCAGATGAGAACAAAGAATCACAGCAAAAGGAGTTTTGGTAGCTGTGGGGCAACAGTGTGCTGGAAGCAGTCTGAATGCAGATTCCTGCAAAACAAATGCCGAAACGAGAGGAAGCCCTGACACAAACTGGAAGTGAAAGCGGGAGGGAATGCAGAAAGGAAGAATAGGACGCACTGAGAAACCAAGGTGAAGTGCAGATGCAGAAAGGGCCAAAGAAGGAGCACACGCTCTCCATCTTTGCCACCATGGATGCAGGACAGGCATACTCTATCCGCATCCCTCTAGCTAGTTAGATTAGATCCTATCCCTGTCTCGCAACCTGCACTGTTTAGAATGTAGTTACTTGAATAAAGGATTCTTATTAGTTTGAAACTGACAAGTGGCTCTAACTCTGTAAGTTTGCTAGCGCACATACACTACTGATAAGCTGCTGCTGCGTGTAAGCCTCTTGTACTCTGCTGCGTAGGAATTCCTGGCTGTACCATACCAATGAATCTAACAGGCACGTCCTTTACTGAAGGAGGCCCACAATGACCAGAACGGAGAATCTCTTGCTAACAGTTGATGGGCAGCTTCAGCAGGCGAGTGGGCCACCTGATTCACTCGTCTCTGCTTTCCTTCCTAGGATGTCGAAGCCAACACCCTGCGGCTGAAGGAGCATGGGAAGGTGGTGCTAGTTCTGGAGAAGAATTCGCAAGGCGGTAGCTCCAGTCACCTTCCTGGGACTCCAGGGAGCAGTAGGTACAGCGGTTTGTCACCATCAGCTCCCTGCTCTCTCCTGGAGGCAGACACAGCTTCTTTCACATAGGCGCGGCTGCATGCATGAGCTTTCCCGTTTCTGTCTTCCCTGTGAAATAACGTAAGGGAGTGATCCTAAGCAGGCCTACTGTAAAGTAATCCCTGTGCTTTCCAATAGGGTTTACTCTTAGGAAAGCATCCGTAGGATTGCACTGTTAGACTACTGTCTTTGCTGGTGGCTGCATAACCAGCTCAACCAATCTGCTACAGCATCTTTTTTTAACAGGATGCAATGGGGGGGGGGTTTGCTGTCAAATGCCAGCTGAAATTTTATTTGTAGCAAAATCTCTGGTTCTCCTGATGCAAACTGGTGCTCTGGAGTTACAGGAACACTTCTCTCTTCCTTCAGAAAGCTCCTCCATGCAAACAGTTCTGGTGTCAATAATTTAGGGTTGTTCCTCTGCACGTTTATTTTGCCCACAGGTACACTGCATCATGTGTTTTGTAGTCTAAAGGCTGCATGCGCTTACTGGCTGTGTATGTGGGTATTCACAGCTACAGTACACTGCTTCTGTGAGCAAAGCAGACATTAATGTGAATGACGCTAATTGCCTGGGTGTCAGACTATGCCACCCATGATGCAGTAGGACTGTGAGAGGAACAAACACACAGGGAAGCAGTTGGGACCTGCGACTGTGAACTAAGCAACTGTCAGCGCAGGAAGTATAGAAATGTAGATGAGACATATGAATTTTGACAGGGCAGTATGCATTTTTAGTATGCATTTTTTTAACAGTCATCTGACTTGGGAAAAGATACTTATACATCGACTGTTTGAAAGAGCTTCCCACATGCAAAACTATGTATATTGACAGTCAAAATCAGGCAACGACATAAAGGAGGACCCCAAAGTTTTCCTGCGAGGTACAGCTCAGATACATATCTCTGTTAGTCATGTGATCAGAGACCTCCTTGCCTTGTTCTCTGCCTCAGATACACAGTTATGGCTGGGCCCCCTGAAAAGATTCTGGATTATCTGCTGGAAACCATGCGTTCAGACTCGACGCTCTCTGACCCCGTAGGTAAGTATAGAGCCACTTGAAGGGAGGGGCCAGCAGTGAGGAGTCCTCAGTCAAGTGGCAAGCCAGTCTAGGGCTGAGAACACAGGAAGCAGCCTTGTAAGGAGGAGATTTTAGTGCAGGGCTGGTGCCCTAGTTGTAGCAGCTGCAATGGCCCAGACTAGACCAGTCTCATCAGAGTTCAGAAGCTAAGCAGGGTTGGTACTTGAATGGGAGACCACCAAGGAAGACTCTGCAGAGGAAGGCAGTGGCAAAAACCATCTCTCTGACGGCATATTGAAATGTATGGTGGACAAGATGACAGCCTGGTATAGTAAATGAAGTAGATCAACCTGATCTAAGGTGACAGTTAAGGTGTCATGTGGCATGTCACCAGGTCCAGGATTGCATCAAGGTTGCATCAGCCAAGTTACTGTCACCATGAGTCAGCACTAGGACTCTGATTGGTGCTGAGATGTATATAATGAGTACAGTCTGTATATGGGCATTCACTCTGGTGAATGGAGTTATATGCGGAGCACTTTGCTGGATTGCCTAATGAATTGGGAACTGCAAATGCTGATGGACTGTATGTAAATATCCTTGTAAATAAACCACTGTATATAGTCAGCACTAGCCAACCTGGATTGTGTGTGATTATTGGCGCTTCCAATACGCTGACAGGGTTATGGGCCCAGCGTTGCGCTAAGAAGCTGACTACAGTTGGTATAGCCTGCACTGAGCTGTGGAGTCTTTGCCTGCGTGGAATTGGTGAGCTCCGGATACCCCATGAGGTGGGACTTCATGGGGTCGCCATAAGTCAGTTGCAACTCAACAGCACACTTCACTTTTGTGCCTAGCTAAATCCTCTGGGATTCTGCTGAGCTTCCCTGCCCCATTTAGTTCATTAGAGGTGGCATCTTTGCATGTATGGCCCTTGGTGCCGGAGAGGCTGGAGCTCCACCTGTGCTGTTCTGGCTAACCCTCTCTCAGAAAACGGACGGAGGCAGACATAAGAACAGAAGAGAAGCCAATGTTGGATCAGGCCAGCGGCCCATCCAACACTCGGTCACACAGTGGCCAAAAATACCAGGGGCCATCAGGAGGTCCAGCAGTGGGGACAGGTCTGTTGAATCGCCTGCTGTGAACCTGAGTTCTGGATGAAGACAGTGTGAATGCATATCTCCTATGCTTGCTAGTAGTAGATAAAGGGTTATATCCAACCATCCCTGCACTTTGCAGAGTGGGATTTTCCCACTGCAGTACACTTAGTCGTCCCCCCAACATGTTGTGCATGGGGGTAGGGTTTCCAGCCCCCTGCCGGAGACGGGGGATCCCCCACCCTCGGGCCCTGCCCCCTGCTGCCAATCAGATGGCTGGCAGGGGGAATTGCCCGGAGCAGGATGGAGGCCCAGGCTATGTTGCTGGCAACATGGTGATGTCACTTCCAGCGTTTTCTGGAACTCATGTCATCATGTCGGCAACGTCCAGGTGATGCTCTGGTATGTGGGCAAACCATTCTATGGTAGAAGCCATTTTTACCCAAACACCAGAGCATCACTTGGACGGCACGTTATGATGTCACTTCCAGTACATGCTGGAAGTGATGTCGCCACATCGCCGGCGACATAGCCTGGGCCTCCCTCCTGCTCCTGGTAAGTCACCACCCACCCCCTGCTGGTTGCCAGGAGGGAACTGGCAACCCTACACGGGGGCCAGCAGAACCTGAAAAACAGCAGGAGGGTCTGCAGCAGGAGGGGGCGGAATGGGCTGCCCCTTCTTCTGAGGATTCAAGTGCCTTTAGGTCTTTCGAACTCTGTGGCTGGAAACATGCCCGTGTATCCTATGCTGGAATCCATGTTTCACGACGACTTCTTGGCTTGCTTTGCAGACACCTTCCTTGGAGATTTTCTCTTGACGCACAACGTGTTCATGCCTACACCACAGCTGTGCAGAATTCTGCTCGAACAATATCCTTCATCGCTTGGATTCGGACTTGAGAGCACTCGAATTGGCAGGAAATTTTCATTAGAGTCCTTTCTTATAGTGGGCTGCTAGCAAATGTCATTAGAACACCCTCCGCAAGATCCTTCCACCTGTGAATGGGTAAATGGCAGGGTAGCAGCAACATTCTTCAGTGGCCAGCTTTGGTCAAAGGATTAGGGTTACCCAGGGGTCATTTTGTCGAAAAAGAGGTGCAGGAGCTCATTAGCATAACTCATTAGCATATGCCACACCGCCTGAAATCACTGGAAGTGTGTCTGAAGGCAACACCCACTGCTCAGGCTCCACTGGACTGTTTTGGATTGCTGGCTATTTGGGGGGGGGGGGATATGCAGATCTGTCCTCACAGAGGAGGGGGAGCTTGTACCTGAATAAAACTTGGTCTTAAAGCTGCCACTGGA
>NW_015165267.1:28247-30514 GCF_001447785.1 Gekko japonicus | reverse complement strand
CTGCTTTGGGCCGGAGAGGCTCTGCAACTTACCTGGCTGCTTCTTGCTCTGACTGAGGGCTGCTGGGAGCAGGGGCGGGGCTTTTTGCGTGTGCCCGCCCCCTAGGCTCTTTACTGCCGGAGCTCTGCTCCTGTGCACTCCTGCAGGAAATGACCCCTGGCGTTACCAGCCTCGAGGTGGGGCCTGTAGTTTTCCCAGAATCACAACTGATTGCTGGACTAGAGAGATCAGTTTCTCTGAAGGAAATGGCAGGGTTTTTTGGGGAGGGGGCATACTCTATGACATCACATTCCCGCTGCCCTCCCTCCCCTCCCCCAACTCCGCCCTTCCAGGCACTGTTGTCTCCAGATCTCCAGGAATTTCCCACGCCAGAGCTGGCAACTCTCTGGAAGACACTGTTGCTGATTCTCACGCTATAGAACTGTCAGGTTGCGGGAAATATAGCACACAGTTGTTTTGCTTGTTTTTTTTTTGTCACTTCCCTTTTATGAAGTTCTGTACGCATACCTTGTGCAGACATCCCTGATATGAATTAAAATAGTATTGTCACAATAAAGGTAAAGGTAAAGGTTCCCTTGCTCGAAAGCCAGTCGAGTCCGACTCTGGGGTTGCGGTGCTCATCTCCGTTTCAAAGCCGAAGAGCCAGTGATGTCCAAAGACGTTTCCATGGTCATGTGGCCGGCATGACTAAACACCAAGGTGCACGGAATGCTGTTAAACCCAATAGTGTGGGTTTAAATTGTGATTTGCTGATTTCCCAGCAACTTTTCAACAAGTACGACTTGGGGGGAGGGGTTTGGGAACTAGATTTGGAACTAGAGCCCAGCGACAGATTTGGGGTATAAGTTTTTGAGAGTCAAAGCTACCTTTTCTCAGACTCTCAGAACCCTATACCCCCAAACAGGGCCGGATCCAGCTTATTTTGCACCCTAGGCGAGGCTCCCTTATGCCCTCCCCCCGTGCGCCCACCAATTTTAAAAAATAAATGCATTTTAGGAAGAATAAAAAACACAAATAATCAAGAAACTCCCAGAGTAAGGGGCCGGGTGGAGTTTGGTGCCCCTAAGGGCCATCCCGCTCTAGGTGATCGCCTAGTTTGCCTAGTGAGTGAGCCGGCCCTGCCCCCAAAATCAGCGTTGACTCTCAAAAGCTTAAACCCTGGAAACCTTGTTGGTCCCTAAGGTGCCGCTGGACTCGGATCTAGCTCTTCTCCTGCGGAGCAACACGGATGCCCTCTGAAACTTTCTCTCTCTTTTTGCTCTCCAAAAGTCTCTTGCCCTCCAGTTTCCCCATACCTGTGAATCATTGGCATTGTTGGAGATCTGTGTCATTTGAGTTTGCTTCCAGTATTTTGACAAATGAACTTAGGAAACCAATTGTTCAAAAAGTACCGTGCAGTGTTGGTCTCTGTCTGCCCGGGGTCTGTACGGCTTCCTTGTGACTCTCTCTTTACTTCCTTAACTCACACTCACCTTCCATGCGGAGCCTTCCGATGGCACGGAACACGATAAGGCTGCGTACGTCCTGAGCAAAAGGCAGAAGATCCTTTGGCTGGTGAACCAGTGGGTGATGCTGTACGGACGCTTGCTGCAGGCAGAATCCAGCGGCTTGGCCTTCTTGCAGGTATGAGGGTTGGGGTGGTGGTCAAGGAGCAATGCATTAATTAACATAAGAACCAAGTACTGATCCCTCTGGTACCCCACTGCTTACCCCCCTCCACTGAGAAAATTGCCCATTTATGCTCACTCTCTTAGCCAGTTTTTGATCCATAGAAGGACTTGTCCTTTTATCCCATGATTTTTGAGCTTACTTAGGAGCCTTTGATGAGGAACTTTATCAAAAGCTTTCTGGAAGTCAAGGTAAACAATATCTATTGGATCCCCCTCGTCCACATGTTTGTTCACCCCCTCAAAGAACACTAACAGGTTAGTGAGACTAGATCTTCCCTTACAGAACCCATGCTGAGTCTGCCTCAATAGGTTTTGTTCATCTAATGGCAGTGTGTGTAGTATAGCCAGGAGATCCTAAGATTGTCTGGCAGCCAGAAGTTGTAGCTCTTTTAGCATTATGTGCATTAGGTAGCAAGCTAGACTTGTTTTTTAAGGCAAGAGACATTTTGGAGGTGGTTTGCCATTGCCTGCCTCTGTGTCACGCCCCTGATATTTCACGGAGGTCTCTCATCCAAATACTTGCCAGGGCTGACCCTGCTTAGCTTCTGAGATCTGACAAGATTGGACTAGCCTGGGCTATCCAGTTCAGGGAGCAAT
>NW_015165267.1:0-25254 GCF_001447785.1 Gekko japonicus | reverse complement strand
ACCTTGTGGCTAAGAGCCACTGACGGACCTCTGCTCTGTATGTTTATCCAATCTCCTCTTGAAGCTCTCTATGCTTGCAGCCGCCACCACTTCCTGCGGCAGGGAATTCCACATGTTGATTACTCTTTGGGAGAAGAAGTACTTCCTTTTATCTGTTCTAAGCCTAAAAAGTAAAGGTAAAGGTTCCCTTGCTCGAAAACCAGTCAAATCCGACTCTAGTGTTGTGGTGCTCATCTCTGTTTCAAAGCCGAAGAGCCAGCGCTGTCCGAAGACGTTTCCGTGGTCATGTGGCCGGCATGACTAAACACCAAGGTGCATGGAATGCTGTTACCTTCCCACCGAAGTGGTACCTATTTATCTACTTGCAATTTCTTGCTTTTGAACTGCTAGGTTGGCAGGAGCTGGAACTAGAGATGGGAGCTCACTCTGTCATGCGGCAACTCAGGTCTCGAACTGCTGAACTACCGACCTTCCATAGCCTGCAGTTCAGCGTCTTAACCACTTGAGCCACCGCAGCTCCTGTTCTAAGCCTACTGCTCATTAATTTCATTGAATGCCCACGAATTCTTGAATTGTGAGAAAGGGAGAAAAGTACTTCTTTCTCTATCTTCTCCGTCCAAAGCATAACTTCCTAGACCTCTGTCATGTCACTCCTCAATCATCATTTCTCCAAGATAAAGAGCCCTAACCTCTTTAGCCATTCTTCATAGGGAAGGTGTTCCATCCCATTAATCATTTTAGGCCCCGTTCACACGGAGCATTTGCTGCGCTGAAGGCACAATCACACCGGAACATCTGGGAGGCGTAGCGCACCCGTGGTGAGCCTGTAGCGTCCCGCTGAAGATGCACATTTATAAAGTACCTGGGACAACCTACTGGCAAATGGTTTGCCACGGGCTGTGTGTGGACTCCCTGGGTGTGATTGCGCTGGCGCGCGGCTTTCTCCCCCGTCGTTCTCTTTGGCGTGGGGAAGCCACCGTCGCGTCTGATCGCATAATGGCGCATCAGAATGCGACAGCGCAAATAGTCACGCTCCCTCCCCCGTGTTTTCCGGCTTGTCTGACGGGGGCCATAGTTGCCCTTCAGTTTCTGGTGATTGCTACAGGTACCCTTTGTCACTTTTGGGTTTCCCCTGGAAGTGACCAGCACTACAGCCAGTGTCACTTTGTTTTCTCCCGCCACCGCTCAGTGGTGGCTGGCAAAGCAGGCTGCCAGTGTGAGGCCCCCCCCCACTGTAGCGGGGGGGGCGGTGCGGTGCTTGCAGCCCTATCTGGAACCACCTGGAACTATCTGGAAAGGGTTCTGTTTTTCTAAGGAAGGAGGTGGAACCTGAGTAAGTTACTGGTTGCTGAAAACAGTTAGTTACCATGGAGATCCCAGAATGTTGATGAAGAAAGAAAGAAAAAGGGCAGAGCTGGGAGCTGTAGAGGGAGGAGGACAGAGGAGAAGAGGCTGAGGAGAAGAGGAGAGTTTCACTGGAGTCGAAAGACAAATTATGAAGGGAATGGACAGAGGAAAAGCCCTGCTGGACGAGATCAGTGGTGTGTCTAGTCCGTGGTCTGTTTCACCCAAAGCCCAACAAGTTGCCCTAGAGGGCCAAGAAATACAGAGCCCAGGAAGAAGAGGAAGAAGAAGAGACTGGACTTATACCCCGCCCTTCACTCGGAGACTCAGAGCGGCTTACAGTCTCCTTTCCCTTCCCTTCCCCACAACAGACACCCTGTGAAGTAGGTGAGGCCGAGAGAGCTCTGAGAGAACTGCTCATGAGAAAACAGCTCTGAGGGAACTTGTGACTGACCCAAGGTCATGCCAGCAGCTCCATGTGGAGGAGTGGGGAATCAAACCCACTTCTCCCAGATTAGAGCCCACGCTCCTAACCACTACACCAAACTGGAGATCCAACAACAGGGCATAGAGGCTGAGGCTAGCACAGGCATCCAGAGATTTACTGCCTCTGAATATGGAGTGGTCTTTCACTCACCATGGGCAGTAGCCACCAATGGACCTCTCCTCCAAGTACCAGTCTAAAAAAATCAACTTTACCATTTAATTATTCATTGGGTAAAGTAACGAAAGAATAATGGTGCCTGTGTCAACTGTTGAAGGAAGGTTTGATAAGGGTCATTATGCAGTAATTAAAGCCTAGATAAATTGCTTACAACAATAGTAAAAACCCGGACTCTTCTTTGCCTATGTAAGAGAGAGCAAAGGTACATAGGAGACTCCATGGTGCCAGTGGAAAAGTTGTTCACATATTGAAGGAAGCAATGATATCTTTTGTCTGGGTAAGGATAGTTCATTTGCACAAATCAAGTCAACAGCGACATATTTTGGGAGACTTTTCATGTTTTCTGTTCTCTGACTGCTATGAGGATGAGGAAAAAGTGGAGTCAGACAGCTTCCCATTCAGTCTGTTGTAAGGACAGTCTATTGTAACAGCGTTCTGTGCGCCTTGGTGTTTAGTCATGCCGGCCACATGACCACGGAAATGTCTTCAGACAGCGCTGGCTCTTCGGCTTTGAAACGGAGATGAGCACCGCAACCCTAGAGTCGGATTTGACTGGCTTTCGAGCAAGGGAACCTTTACCTTTACCTAAAGACACCTCTTCGATGAACTCAGTTGCCCTCCAACCCAAAGGTGGCCTTTGTAACTGAAACTGGAGATAAATGTTGAATTAATTAAAGATATTTACTCTGGACCATTCTACCTCTCCTGAGGCAGCTTACGTCATCCCTTAAAGCAGGGTTGCTCAGTGTGGTGCCTGTGGGCAAGCTGACGCCCACCACACCTTTCTAGGTGCCCACCAATTGTTTTTAGGAAGTGGGTGGGGTCAGGTGGGGCTTTTGCCCAGAGGGGCATCTGATTGGCCATTGAAGAGCTGATCACCTATGCAGGTTTTAAGAAACATTTCACTGGCAGTGGCTACCACCATGTTAGTTTTATTCTATTTCTCACTTCTCTTTCCTAGTGCATTTTTTAAAATTAGTACTTTTCTCCCATGTTCTTGGACTTCCTTTGTGTATGAGTATGTGTCTTTGGCTCCACCTCCCACAGCAGCCATTTTGTGGTTGTCTTTGGCATCTGTGGCAGCCATTTTGTGGTTCTGCCCACCACCCCAAATCAGAATTCTGAATGCGCCCGCAGGCTCAAAAATGCTGGGGGACTCCTGCCTTAAATATATATCAGAGCAAAGTGATCATGTTTGGCCTTTCTCTTCCAGAACCTTTCAGAATGTGCGGCCCGGGACACTCGTTTGGGTCCCATCCTGAGGGAGCAGCTGCAGGATCATCGAAGGAACCGAGTGTGAGTCCTTTGCCCTATCTCAGATTCTTCTGCCCTATCTCAGATTGTTTATGAATGGAGGAGGAGGAGGTTTTCGATATGAGCAGGAAGGTCAGGCAAAGATTGTGGCTTTTGTATGGTGGATCTTAATGCCTTCTAGTTACACAGCGATGTACACATATGAAAGAACCTTAGATTTCCTCGTTCCTGAAACTTTTAGTTAGAAATTGGGACTGCAGTGATTAGCAGTAAAGTGTTTTCTTAAGGACGTAAGAAGAGTCCTGCTGGACCAGACCAGTGGTCCATCTAGTTCAGCATTCTGTCTCACACAGTGGCCAACCAGTTCCTTTGGACAGCCAGCAAGAAGGCACAGAGGCCAAGACCTTCCCCTGATGTTGCCTCCTGGCTCTGGGATTCCAGTGAGTGCTCCCTTCTCATTGGGTGGCCAAAGTATTTGAGCTTCAGTAACCGTGAGGGCCCAGTATTTCTACCCATATTGCTTCTGTCGGGGAGTTAATTCCCCTGACATTTTCTAACTTATCTGATTCTGTGCTCTCTTTGATGTACAATCCAACACCTCCTCCAAACCATCCCTCCCTGTCCTGGCTATAGAACTTATACCCAGGAATGACTGCATCCTGTAGATCTTCCGCATTCCACCGTGTTTCTAAGATACCAACGATACCTAAATTGTCATTGAGCACCAAGCACTCCACCTCTCCCTCTTGGCTCAGAGATTTTATCATTGGCTTATAGACGCCTATCATGTGTTTCCCTCTCCAGTAACCCTCACTCCCTTGGCCCCTTAGTCACCACACACGGCACTCAGTCATCATCTGGCCCTCACTCCCAAGTTCTATTACATTCCTATATGTAATTGTGCTCCTCTTGTCCTCCGACTGCAAATATAAAAATACCACCTGCCCGTCTTTCCAGAAATTACGTTCTATATGGATACTGCCTGTATTCTTGAAATGTCTAGCATACAAAGACTCGGGGGGGGGGGGGGTTTTGTGTTTTCTTCCATGCAAGTGACTTCTGTGCAGGAACCCGTTTTCAAAACTGGTGTGGCCCTTGGCAGCTAAGCAGGGCAAGGTTGCCAAGGATTCCGCTTCACTGTAGCGAGCCCCCGTGACTCCTTTGGAATCGAGTCATCTTGCCAATTTATCTGCCCATGTCATGTGTGCCATATGTTCCCAACTTGGCAACCTTAGTGCAATTTACAACCACAGTTGTTATCTTCACAAGCCTGAGGAAGATGAGTTGGTTAGAAAGCCGGAACCTCCTCCGCTCCCTGTATGTTGTCATGCCCTTAGTAGTTTGTTTTGGAAATGAAGGACTTTGCACTGTCTCTGGACCTTGGACTTCAGAGGGAGTTTATAACAGAGTCAGAAAGATGGATAGGCCAGGACCCTAATCATCCTTCCCTCCTACTGCTCTGATGCTATCCCTTTGATGTGTAGATGGCTATTCTCAGGGAATCTTCCTTCCTTCCAGCCTGCCACCTTCTCTCCACCCAATTTATCTGCCCATGTCATGTGTGCCATATGTTCCCAACTTGGCAACCTTAGTGCAATTTACAACCACAGTTGTTATCTTCACAAGCCTGAGGAAGATGAGTTGGTTAGAAAGCCGGAACCTCCTCCGCTCCCTGTATGTTGTCATGCCCTTAGTAGTTTGTTTTGGAAATGAAGGACTTTGCACTGTCTCTGGACCTTGGACTTCAGAGGGAGTTTATAACAGAGTCAGAAAGATGGATAGGCCAGGACCCTAATCATCCTTCCCTCCTACTGCTCTGATGCTATCCCTTTGATGTGTAGATGGCTATTCTCAGGGAATCTTCCTTCCAGCCTGACACCTTCTCTCCACACTGCTGTACTTCTCCCACCTTGGCACCATGAGAGCAGGACATGCTTCCTGCATCTCCATCCATCCTAACATTTTAGACTAGATTAGAATCCTATCCCATCTCTATCCTGTCTAGAACGGAGTTCCTTACAATAAAGGATTCATATTAGTTTGCAAAGATAAAGAGGATCTGTGTGCAACTTTGTTCCTTGTCGGCACACACAAACCAGTTTGGCTCTGCTGCGTTATGTGCCTTGGGCAGGCCCCGGTCACACGGAGAATCTGCCGCGCGAAAGGCAAGAATGCTGGGCGGCTTTTCGGGGCGCGATCACACCGCAACATCTGGCAAGCGTAGCACACCCGTGGCCAACCCGGGGCATGCCGCCGAAGATGTGCAGTTAAAAAGTACCTGCAAAGATCTACTAGCAAATGGTTTGCCACGGGCTGCACTCGTTCGGTGTGATCACGCTGGCACACGCCTATTCCCTCCAGCCGTTCTCTTTGTAGCTCGCCGAAGGGCAAAACCCCGGTGCGCTGCCGTCGCATCTGATCGCATAATGGTGGATCAGAATGCAACGGCGCAAATAGCCACGCCTCTCCCCCACGTTTTCTGGCACATGTGGCCGGGATAATCCACTTCCTTCGCTTGGTCCAGGAAAGTCCAACTTTATAGATTGAAGAACCTAATAGGCATTCTATAATGGGGAGATGAGGTTCCCCACAGGCGGAAGAACCAGGTGGGCATTCTGTAATGGGGAGCTGAGTTTGCCCATTCCTCTAGCCTCTTTCAGTCCTGTTATTTATGATCACTCTTCCGCTTCAGAACATATTTCTCTAATACATGTATGTGCTTACTATAAGAGCCATTCAGACACCATAGGAAATCATGGTTTAAATAAAGTAACTGGTTTTGTGACTTTCTGAATGCAGGCCCAACACTGTAACTGGTCAGAGTTCATCAAGCCAGGATCTGTAGCTCGTTTGTTAACTACGGGCAGTCTTACCTGTGTTTTTGTGTGATGTCTGAATGCAGACATCCTGATTTCATCCTGACTTCTGTTGCCCTCCTAGGCCACACAAGGAAGGCAATGAAACCAACACAAAGGCTGCAGTCACACACACTAAATAATCCACTTTCAACCTACTTTCAGTGTACTTTTCAACTGGATTTTTATTTTATTTATTTGTTGGATTTCTATACCGTCCTCTCAAAGGCTCAGGGTGGTTCATTTTACTGTGTAAGCTGGGAAAATCCAGTTGGAAAGGGCATTGAAAGTGGATTAATATAGTGTGTGTGACCACAGTATTACTGAGGCAAACAAGGATTTGATTGGTCATCCGTGAGATGAATCGTGGATAACCAGCCTATCCCTGGTTAATGTAACCCTTGGTTTTGTGTGATTGCTGCCCTGAGTCTGTATGACCACTAAAAGTCTGAATAGTTGTTTAAGGTCTGAAATAGACTCCTGACAACTGTTTTTTTCTCTCCTTGGATAGGTTAGAAAATGGCAACAGCCATACCCTGTCTCCAAAACTTCAGGTAACTTTACAGGTTTTTACCGTGGGACCTACGATTATCCAATTTTGCTTCCCCAAGCCGTGCAGAAGGGACATTATTGCATGGGGCTGACACTGCGCAAAGTGAACACATTTGTTTTAATTTTCCATAAATCAGTTTTCTTCTGAAAGTTGGCCCTCTTTGAGGATATTTTTGAGAGATGTCGTAGTAGTGTACAGGAAGAACTCAGCAAGCCAAGTGTTCCAGAAGACCTGGATTCTGCAACTGGAATCAAGTATCCAAATTAAGGATCTCAATATGAATATGTTTACTTTGCAAAATGTCTTCTGTTCTCAATCATTATGAAGAGGGCTTTTGAAGCTTTGCCTCCGGCCATTAGAAATCCTGCTCGACGTGCCACTAATCCCAACTTCTGAGGTTTCTCCAGGCATTGCCTTACAATTTGCAAGCCGGCAAAGTTATGAACTAGAAACTTTCATTACAAAAAAGCAGTCTGAGAATCTTTGGATGTTGAATTCTGTTACCTGGTACCAATTTCCTAGCTTTCACGGTGCTGTCGTGGAATTACGTGACGGCATGAAGGTGTCAGACAAGGCTGTATTTTATCTCCCGTCTGTTCAATCTATATGCAGAATGTATTTTAAGGAAAGATGGATTAGATTTAGATGTCCGCAGAGCGAAAATTGGCAGAAGGAACATTAACAATTTGAGGCGTGCAGATGACACTACATGACTGGCAGAAAAGAGCAATGAGTTGAACTGACTACCAATGAAGGTTCATAGTATCATAGAGTTGGAAGGGACCTCTTGGGTCATCTAGCCCAACCCCTGCACAATGCAGGAAATACACAACTACCTCCCCCCACACATCCCCAGTGACCCCTGCTCCGTGCCCAAAAGATGGTAAAAAACCTCCAGATCCCTGGCCAAACTGGCCTAGAGAAAAATTGCTTCCTGACCTCAAAGTGGTGATCAGCATTTCCCTGGGTGTGTAAGAAAGGGCCACAAGAACTAAGCACTGAGGCAACCCTTCCTGCCCTCCCTCTCATCATCTGCCTAAGTTCACAGAATCACAAAAACACCAAGAAGCTGTAAATAGACGCTATACATCAGATAGAAATAGTATTACCATGTATTAGACAAGACGAAGTTCTCCAGAATATCCTTTTGTTTCGTGAGGACTTCCTCTGAATGGGACCACAACAACAATTGCGTCTTCTATTCTTCGTTCATCATTATGTACACTGACAGTATTAACTTTAGCTTCTCGGAAATCATATCCTCAATGGTCATATTTAAGCATGGTATATAAGCGGAACAAAAGCTTATGGGAGGCATACAATATTGTCAAATTTAAGCATGGTATATTGGGCAAGCTGAACAAAAGCTTATGGGAGGCATACAATAAGTTCACAGAATCAGCATTGCTGTCAGAGGGCCATCTAACCAAACCAGAGGGCCAAGGAAACCAAAAACTCTTCAGAAAACAACTCCACACCATCCTCTATATGACAGCCCTTCAAGTACTTGAAGATAGTTATATCACCTCTCCGTCGTCTCCTCTCCAAGCTAAACATACCCAGCTCCTTCAACCTTTCCTCATAGGACTTGGTCTCCAGACCCCTCACCATCTTCATTGCCCCCCACTGGACACGATCCAAGTAGTCTATATCCTTCTTAACTTGTGGTGCCCAAAACTGAACACAATACTCTAGGTGAGGTCTAACCAGAGCAGAACATCCAGGTTAAAGCAGAAAGCGCCAAAGCAGGATTACAACTGAACATCTAGAAGACAAAATTAATGACTACTGGGGAACTATACAACTTCAAGATTGACGATGAAGAAATTGAAATTGTTCAAGATTTTCTATCCCTTGGCTCCATCATCAACCAGAAGGGAGATTGCACCCAAGAAATCGCAAGGAGATTGAGATTGGGAAGGGCAGCCATGAAGGAGCTAGAAAAGATTCTTAAGTGTGAGGAGGTGTCACTGGCGACCAATTTCAAGTTAATTCATGCCATAGCATTCCTCATTACTATGTATGGGTGTGGAAGTTGGACAATGAAGAATCTGAAATGTGGTGTTACAGGAGAGTTTTTATGCACACTGTGGACGGCCAAAAAAAGACGAATCGGTGGGTTCGAGATCAAATCAAGCCTAAACTCTCCTTAGAAACTAAAATGACTAACCTGAGACCACTGTTCCCTCTAAGCTGAGTTAGTGTGAGCTAGCTCACAGTTCTTTAGCCCCCGGCTCACACATTTTTGTCTTGGCTCAGGAAGGATGGCTTCAAGCAAACTAATTTATGCAGCAGCCAAATCACTTGCTCACAACTTTAATGCCAGTGGCTCACAATGTAGAATTTTTGCTCACAAGAATCCACAGCTTAGAGGGAACATTGCCTGAGACTATTGTATTTGGTCACCGGAGAGGACTATAATGCTAGGGAAAGCTGAAGGCGGCAGGAAAAGAGGAAGACCCAGAAGAGGACCGACTCCGTCAAGGAAGACCCAAGGACCTTCAGTTTGCAAGACCTGAGCCAGGCTGTTAACGAGAGGATGTCTTGGAGGTTGTCAATTCATTGGGTCTCCATAAGTCAGAAGCCAATTGATGGCACTTGACACCCACACGGAGGGGCCCATTCAGTGATTATCTTAACACCGTCAGATTGCAGTGCTGACTTTAGACTTCGGGCCCAAATACACAATATGCACGCTACATGTCGGGCCACGGGTGAGTGACCGGACTCACAGTCAGACACGCACTGGGGGAACTCTCTTCAAACAGTGCTCCTTCACTTGGTGCCACGAGGTGGGAGAAGGAGCTTCCAGTTTCCCTCCTGCCCCACTTTCGCCAGTGGAAACAGTGAAGGGGGGGTTCGCCCCTGTATCTGGCTCGACACGTCCTTCCTTGGGCACACAGAGCCAGAGAAAAAGAGTGAAAAGCCCCCCCCCCGCTATTGCCATTTCCACTGGCAAAAGTGAGATGGGGGGGGGGAACCGATTGGAGTAGGTGACCTCTAGGATCCCTTCTAGAAACTGGTCTCCTTTAAGAGAGTTTTTCTGCCTAAGTGTTAGCTTTCCTGACTATAGAACTCATCATCATCCCCCACCTGCCGGCTCCTTCTCAGAATTGTTGCTTAGGCTGGCAGAAGTGATTAACTTGCAGCAGCTGAGAGCTGTCATCTGAAGTGGCTGACAGCTTGTAATTTTGGGATCGATCCTGGTAATAGCTAAATGGTTGTTCCTTCTGCACTGAGAACTTCAGCCCCACAAAGCCACAAAATCCTGGCTACGGGCCTGGAATGAACAAGCACTGTTTCAGGCTAGCTGTCCTAATTTATGCCTGACTGTGAGTCTGGGTACACCTCCATGACCTGACAAGCATGGGGCTTATTGTGTGTTTAACTGAACCGACCTCAGAAAGAGAATACGTTGCCCCAGTGCTTAGTACTCCTGGCCCTTTCTTACACACCCAGGGAAATGCCGATCAACACTTTAGGGTCAGAAAGCAATTCTCTCCCAGCCAATTTGGCCAGGGATCCTGGAGGCTTTTTTTGCCATCCTCTGGGCATAGAGCAGGGGACACTGGGTGTATTTGGGGTGTGTGTGTGTGGGGAGAGGTAGTTGTGAATTTCCTGCCTTGTGCAGGGGGTTGGACTAGATGACCCTGGAGGCCCCTTCCAACTCTATGATTCTATGATTTGCACATCTCTTCCTCTTTCTCATTCCCAGGTGAGGAGTGCTGTGGACTGGTTTGCCAGCCAGGAGGAGCCATTTCTGAACAGCAGCTACACCATCCGAGCTCAGGACAGAAGTAAGTGCCTTTGTTAACCCTCCAGCCCTCCCGCTGCTTGCTTTACATTCTGTACTCAGGATGACTCCCTGAACTATCCGCCAACCACAGGCCATTTGGCTGTCTGGACTGGCTGCTGCTGTTCTTTCCTAGACATAGTGAAATATTAAAGCTCTCAAAATGCTTCACTCTTGAAGCCCCACCGGGTTATGTTGACAACATGAAGAGGCCTTTGGGATCAGACGGGCGGTCCATCTAGTCCAACATCCTGTCTCACAGGTTGGCCAACCAGCTACCCTGCAGGGCCAACAAATGGGACAGAGAGGCCAAGAACTTCCCCTGATGTTATCTTGTAGCTCTAGTATTGAGGGCTGGCTTAGGCAGTGCGTGACGGAAGTCAAGTACTGCAGTCAGTACATAGGGAGCCCCACAGCACGGCAAACAGCCCCCCTCCAGTCTAGAAAGTAAAGGCTGAAACCCCTCCTCCCACTGCAGTGAGCTCCTGAGCCAAACTGGGCCTCAAAGCATTTGGGAACATTTGTTTCTTGATGTTACATATGACTGTGAGTCATTTCAGGAGACCCTCAATCAATGCTCACTCTAAGCTGTGGAGCCTTGTGAGCAAAAATTCTACTTCAGGAGCTACTGGCATTAAAGGTGTGAGCGAGCGATTTGGCTCCTGCATAGATTAGTTTGCTCTGGAGCCCTCCTTCCTGAGCGAAGGCAAAAATGTGAGAGCCGGAGGCTAAAAACCTGTGAGCTAGCTCACACTAACTCAGCTTAGAGGGAACACTGCCAGTCTAACTTGTGTCACACTTACGGTCTCCTTTGGCCCTTAGAGATTTACCATCTCTGAATAGGGAGGTTCCCTTTAGTCGAGATGGCTAGTAGCCATCGATGACCTCTTCTCCATGAATGTGTCTAACCCTGTTTAAAAGCCATCCATGGTCATGAATATCATTTAGGGTTGCCAACCTCCAGGTGGTGGCTGGATGTCTCCTGGGGTTACAGCTGATCTGCAGGTGACAGAGAGCAGTTCACCTGGAGAAACTGGCCTCTTTGAGAAGGAGGAGGAGGAGGAGGAGATTGGATTTATACCCCGCCCTTCACTACCCAAAGGTGTCTCAGAGCGGCTTACAAACTCCTTTCCCTTCCCCTCCCCACAACAGACACCCTGTAAGGTAGGTGGGGCTGACAGAGCTCTTGACAGAAACTGCTCTTTTTCAAGGACAGCTCTTATCAGAATTATGGCTTGCTCGAGGCCATCCAGCCAGGTGCAAGTGGAGGAGTGGGGAATCAAACCCGGTTCTCCCAGATTAGAGTCCGCGCACTTAACCACTACACCAAACTGGAAAGTGGACTGTATGTCATTATACCCCACTGAAGTCTCTGCAGTGGGAGTAGGATTGCCAGGTTGGCAGGGGGGCCAACCAATAGGGGGCGGGGGCACTTACTAGGAGCAAAGAGGAACCTAGGCTGGGATTGCTGGTGACATCACTTCCAGCATGCCCTGGAAGTGACATCATCACATCAATGGCAACACAGGGATGCTCTGGTATTTGGGCAGAAACTTGACAGTGGAAATCTTACCATAGAGTTTTTACCCAAATACCAGAGTGTCCCTGTGTCAGCAGCAACATGTTGACGTCACTTCCGGTGCATGCCAGAAATGGCATTGCCGTGTTGCAGGTGACACAGGCCAGGCCTCCTTTTGCTGCCAGTCAGTCTCTGGCCAGCCGGCTGATTGGCACCAGGGGAGGGGCCTCAGGGTGGGAGTGCCCCTGGTGTGGGTCTGGCGACCTTAAGTGGGAGCCACTACTGGAAGAGGCTGGTAGATGAGTCCAGATTAGGGTTGCCAAGTCGATCTTCGCTGGGAGTGGGGGGCTCCCGGCCAGCGTCTGGTGTGCGCGCGCCGCATGCACGTCACCCGGAAGTGACGTGACAACGCCAGGCACGCTGGGGGCAGGGCCACAGCCATACAAGGGAAAACCATAGAGTCTTCCCTTGGATGACCGTGGCCCCGCCCCCGGCATACTATAATCCATTGTGCTCCATGCTTACCCCTCATTCTGAACAGTGATCCTGTCTATGCACCTATAGCTTCAAATAAAGTAAAACCTTTCTTGCAAAGTGTGTACTTCGTTGATGCTGTGGGAGTCTGACAGACGCGCACGTCGGAGAGGAGTTCCCCCCGGGGCCCGATCCGGCGCCACCAGGGAACGGGCCTCTGGGGCGGGGGGGGTCCCCGCCCCCCTGGGTGGACTTGGTACGCCTAGTGTTAATTCTCCATTTCTAAGTGTGTGCCCAAATGATGCATTTGTTTTGACGTTTGTTCGCAAAGCTAATTCCGGGGGGTGGGGTGGGGGGGATGCACCGAGTTCAGAGAGCAGATGTAGCGATCCAGCTGGGTTCTGGCACGCTGGGTTTCAGCAGGGCTCTTTTCTAATGGGCCACTCCCTTCCTGTACAAAAGCGCGTCCCCTCCGTCAGCCTCGCAGGCGTCCCTACAGTGCGGCAGTGTGCGGCGTGCAGAAGTTCACGTCCTCTTGGTTGCCCGGGACTGCATGTAACAAACAAACAGACAAACAGTCCCCGAAATGAATGCTGTTGCTGGCCTAGTCTTACAGCCTGATGGTTATCCAAAACTAAATCCCGCTCGAGGAAGATCTGAAATTGGTACCGTGTGTACATGATGCCAAAGCACGTTTATAGGGCTCGATCCCACGGAACACTTCGGCGCATGCACATGGTCTGGCGGAAACGCATAGTCCTCCCAAGGAGCCCCGGCACTTGGTCAGCTTGACTGTCTTCTGTCTTGCATTAACATAAGAACATAAGAGACGCCGATGTTGGATCAGGCCAAAGGCCCATCCAGTCCAACACTCTGTATCACACAGTGGCCAGAAATACCAGGTGCCATCAGGAGGTCCACCAGTGGGGCCAGGACACTAGAAGCCCTCCCACTGTTGACCCCCCCCCCAAGCACCAAGAAGACAGAGCATCACTTGCCCCAGAGTCCCTATCTATACCTTGTGGCTAATAGCCACTGATGGACCTCTGCTCCATATGCTTATCTAATTCCCTCTTGAAGCCGTCCATGCTTGTAGCCGCCACCACTTCCTGTGGCAGTGAATTCCATGTGTTAATCACTCTTTGGGTGAAGTGTTAATCACTCTTTGGCATTGCTGCTTGTGAGAGACATGAGGCACATTGGGTTGCCGGGTCCCTACTGGCCACTGGTGATGGATGGGAAGGTAGGGTTGCCAGCTCCAGGCTGGGAAACTCCTGGAGATTTGGGGGTGGAGCCTGCAGAGGACAAGGACCTCAGTGGGGTGCAGTGTCATAGAGTCCACCTTTCAAAGCATCCATTTTCTCCAGGGGAACTGATCTCTGTATAGGGTTCCCAAGTACTTACCGCGATCCGGCACTTGCTCCCCGGCCGGAGCATTCCTTCCTGTAACGCACCATGCGGTCGCCAGGAAGTGACGCTGGTGCCATCGAGTTTCCAGCCCCATTGCCAGAGCGTCGCCCGGCGTCACTTCCTGGTGACGGCATGGTGCCGCGCGTCTGTTGTCCGCGCGGGAATGGTCCTGGGGGGACTTATGTGTCCCCCGCCAAATCACGATACGTACTTGGTAAGCCTGTCTCTGTAGCCTGAAGAAGAGCTGTAATTCCAGGGGATCTCCAGGTCCCACCTGGAGGCTGGCATACCTAGGTTGAAAGTATATTTCAGCAGTGCCTTTTTCCCCCAGATAATGACCTACTCATAGGTCTCATCATATTGCTCTTCTTGGGCTTTCATGACTTCATAGAATGGCCTTTTGCCTTTTGATTGATGTAAACAGCAACTGACCTCACCTGGATAGCCCAGGTTAGACTGATCTTGTCAGATCTCAGAAGCTAAGCGGGGTCGGCCCTGGTTAGTATTTGGATGGGAGACTTCCGAGGAGATCCCAAGTTGCTACACAGAGGCAGGCAATGGCCAGCCACCTCTGGATGTCTCTTGCCTTGAAAACGCTACGAGGTTGCCATAAGTCAGCTGTGACTTGAGAGGGAGAATAAAAGAGAAGAAATGGAACCTCAGCAATAGTTCTTGTGCAAATGGGACTACGTTAAGCAGTGTTTCTCTTCCGCTGTTCCATGGCAGGATCCAGCCTGCGCTTTTGCCGAGTTTTCATACATTTATCTCACTTGTGCTTTCCGTGAAAAACGGTAAACAAATTGCAGCCTTGAAATCCTCATCCTCTCTGCCTTCCCATCTTCAGATAGGGGTAACCAGACCAGTGTTCCCTCTAAGCTGAGTTCGTGTGAGCTAGCTCAGTTTTTTAGCCTCCAGCTCACACATTTGTTTGTCTTTGCTCAGGAAGGAGGGCTCCAGAGCAAACTCATTTATGCAGGAGCCAAATCGCTCGCTCACCACTTTAATGCCAGTCGCTCACAAAGTAGAATTGTTGTTCACAAAACTCCACAGCTTAGACGGAGCATTGAATCGGACCCCGTCTAGTGAATTTTGATGCGTTAATTTTATTGATGGATAACTATTTTAAAAATTATTTTACAAAATCCAAGGAGGGGGAAAAAAAATCTGTGACTTATCTGGATACATTTGCTACAGCGGCCTTTGTTCATGGTCCTTCCTTTGTCTTCCTGCTTCTTCTGTTCCTGTAGTTGCCTATGACATATATCGGCCAGACTATTCCTGCCTCCCTACGGTGCTGGCGGTGAACACTCCTGTGCAGGAAGTCCTTGCCTCGCTGGCAGACAATCCCGGCTGGAGCAAAGAATGGATCCTAGTCAAGGTCAATTCAGCAGGGGGTGAGTGAGACTCATGCTGCATGTTGGTGTGGATGGTAGGAACCAATCCTTCCATCTGAGAAGTGTACCTGGAACGCGTTACTGTTTGCATGATTACAACAACCTTTTCCCGAGCACGCTTAGGATAGGGTTCCCAAGTACCTACCTACGATCCGGCGGGGGACACATGCTTCCCCGCCGGAAGATTCTTGCTTGGAACACAGGCGCTGCACTATTCCATCGACCAGATGTGACGTAGGCACGTAGCTGGGCGACACTCTGGTAATGGGACTGGAAACCCGATGGTACCATCGAGTCTGGGCGACGGAATAGTGCAGCGCCTGTGTTTTCCCTGCGGGTATGGTCCCGCGAAGAACTATACATCCCCTGCTGAATTAAGGTAAGTACTTGGGAGCCCTGGCTTAGGATGAAGTCAGTTTTGTAGTAGTGGAAGTGCCCCCGTTTCAGTTCCGTCTATATCAGGGGTCCCCAACGTGGCTCCCATGGACACCATGGTGCCCAAGAACACATTTCCTGGTGGCCACCAAGTATTCTCAGAAAGTGGTTAGGGCCTAGGCCCTAGGGTTACCATTCCCCAGCTGGTCGCAGAGGGTTCCCTGCTTTTGCGGGCTCTTGTCCGCCACTGGCCAGCGGGAGGAAATCCCACCCCCCCGAGAGCAACATCAGGTGACGTGCTGATGTCACCCAGAAGTGATGTAGGGCTGTGGCCTCGCCCCCAGCGTGCCTGGCGTCGTGACGTCACTTCCAGGTGACATGCATGCGGAGCGCGCAACTGAGGCCAGCCGGGAGCCCCCCGCTCCCAGCGAAAATCTTGGCAACCCTACTTCTGGGTGATGTGTACCATCACTTCCAGTGAGGTTGGCACATTGGGGCGACGCTTTCGGCTCCCGGAGCCTCCCTCCACCAGCATCTCGAAGAGAGCTGGCAACCCCAACAGGCCTTCTGACTGGCCACTGGAGATCCAGCTGTCTGGGCAGTTTAAAATAATGTTGTTTCAGTGACAGCTTCCACCACAGCATTGGCTTTATTTTCTCTCACAACAACAGTCCTGTGAGGTGAGTTAGCCTGAGAGAGTGACTGGCCCAAGGTCCCCCAGCAAGCTTCCATGGCAGGGTGGGGATTCGATAAGCATAAAACGGAGGAGAGGAGAACAATGTAAGCCATTTTGGGGCCCCTTGGGGAGAAAAGCAGAGTATAAGTAAGCTTTTGTTGCAGTCTTCCAGGTTTTTCACAGCTTTTGCCCCAAAGTAAACAGACAAAAACACAACGTCATGTATATGGAATGCGGTATAAACCAAGGATTGCATTTGAACTGGCACTACTGTGCCAACAGGGTTAAGTTTGTCTTTGTTCATGAGTCACATGGTCATTGTTTGGGAAGTGGAGGAGACAAAAAGCACCCTAGACTTGGCGAGAACCAAAGAGAGCAATACTGCCACCTTATGGCAGTTGTGGGCATCGTCAATGTCTCTTACCCATTTCTGTCTCTGGCAGATAAAGAGGTTTTGCCCATGGAGTCCATTGGTGTGTTTACGTCCCTGGGGTTGAACGAGAGGCTCTTTGCGGTTAGCCTTCAGGAACTTCACACCTTGGTGAGTGCATCTCATTTGTAATCTGTGCAGGGCAAATCTACTCCACCAGGGAGTCCTCTCTTGTTAATTCCCTCCCTCGTTTCACCATCCCAGTCTCTAAGCAATGTACCTGATGCAGATCTCATTGCGGAAAACATCTATGTGACCCAGTGGGCAGAGAGGGCAAAAAGACAGACAGGGGGATATGGGACATACCTGGAGCTGTGCCCTTGTGGAAATATTCCACAGAGAGTGCGATCCTATGCAGAATTGCTCCTGTCTAGACCAGTAGATTTCAGTGGTTTTACACTGGGGTCACTCTGCGAAGAAGAAGAAGAAGAAGAGGAAGAGGAAGAAGAAGAAGAAGAAGAAGATTGGATTTATACCCGCCCTTCACCACCCAAAGGTGTCTCAGAGCAGCTTACAAACTCCTTTCCCTTCCCCTCCCTGCAACAGACACCCTGTGAGGTAGGTGGGGCTGAGACAGCTCTTGACAGAAACTACTCTTTTTCAAGGACAGTTCTAGTCAGAACTACGGCTTGCCCAAGGTCATCCAGCCAGGTGCAAGTGGAGGAGTGGGGAATCAAACCCGGTTCTCCCAGATTAGAGTCCGGGCACTTAACCACGACACCAAACAAAAGGTGCAATTCCCCGCAGGTGCACATTGGCACAGGTTCAGGGAACCTTGTTAGAAACAGTATCATGTAGCTTGACCCCGACTGGCAGCAGCTAGCCAGGAATGTCCAGTAGAGGTCTTTCACATCACTTCCTACCTAGTCCTTTTACCTGGAGATGCCGGGGATTGAACCTGGGACCTTCTGCATGCAAAGCAGGGGCTCTGCCACTGAGCCATGGTCCTTACACTAGTAACAGTGATGTCTGTCCGTAGAAGCATTATCACCAGGGCTATTTTTGGGCAGGAACGCACAGGAACACGGAGTTCCAGCTGGCTCCTGAGTTGGCCACGCCCAGCAGGAACTCATTAGCATAATAGGCCACACCCAACAGCAGAAATCCATTAGGATTGGCTACATTAGGGGTGTGTGGCCTAACATGCAAAGAAGTTCCTGCTACAAAAAAAGCTCTGGGTTTTGACAACAAACAAGGTAAATAGAATAAGAAGCAAAAGGTGCGTGTGGCTGGATGACCACACTTCTGATAACATGGGGATGCGGCCTAATATGCTAATGAGCTGCGCTGTCAGGGTGTGGCCTAATATGCTAACGTGTTTCTGCTCTTGGGTGTGGCCTATTATGCTAATGAGTTCCTGCTGGGCTTTTTCTACAAAAAAAGCCCTGATTATCACCATTCTCATTCATACAGGCCCCTCACCCTGAGCAGCTAGGCCCCACTGTGGGCTCTTGGGACAGCCTAGATTTCATCAGTTCCAAGGATCTCTCCAGTCAGATCACCGAGCACGACTGGAACCTCTTCAAGAGCATCCATCAGGTAAGAAGGCACTCACCGCTGGGAGCCGTGGCAACGCGACTGGGCATCTACCCAGGTGGGCCTGGCACCGAGCAGACATTTCTGCCTCTTGCCTTGAGTGTGAAGGGAAGCAGGTGGGAGATGTCAAGCTGCTAGGCTTGCAGGTTTTAAGGTGGAGCTGAGTGGAGACCTTGTGGTTTTAAAAGGGAAGTTTAGCCGAGACACTCCTGGCTGTCGTGTCGTCGTTGCTCTTTTCAAGGTGGAGCTGATCTACAGCATTTTTGGGCCACAGAAGTTCCCCAGCGCAACCACGGCCAACCTGGAGCGCTTCCTGCGTCGCTTCAACGAACTGCAGTTTTGGGTCACCACGGAGCTCTGCCTTTGCCCAGACGTCATGAAGAGGGCCCAGCTGCTCCGCAAATTCATCAAGCTGGCTGCACAGTAAGCCTCCTCGGGGAGCAGGGTGGCCTCCTCCAGGCGGGGGGGAATTCCTGGAGATTTGGGGGGGGGAGTAGGAGGCTTGCTGGCTGCCAGTTGGGGGTGGAGCCTGAGGAGCAGGGTACAATATTTATTATTTATTTGTAATAAATAAGGCCATACAGAGTCCACCCTCCAAAGCAGCCGTTTTCTCCAGGAGGGCTGATCTCTGTTGTCTGGAGATCAGCTGTCATTCCAGGAGATCTCCAGGCCCCACCTGGGTGTTGGCAACCCTAGGAGATAGGAAAGCGCCCGCGGTAGGGTTGCCAGGCCCCCATCCAGGCGGGGGTCCCCCTGAATTTCCAGGCTTCTGCCCACCGCCGGCCAGCTGGCAACAGACTGAGTTTTGGCAAAACTCTATGGTTTTAGGAGCTGCGGTGGCTCAAGTGGTTGAGACGCTGAACTGCAGGCTGTGGAAGGTCGGTAGGTCAGCAGTTCGAGACCCAAGTGTGCCGCATGACGGAGTGAGCTCCCGTCTCTAGTTCCAGCTCCGGCCAACCTAGCAGTTCGAAAGCAAGAAATTGCAAGTAGATAAATAGGGACCACTTTGGTGGGAAGGTAACAGCGTTCCGTGCGCCTTGGTGTTTAGTCATGCTGGTCACATGACCACGGAAACGTCTTCGGACAGCGCTGGCTCTTCGGCTTTGAAACGGAGATGAGCACCGCAACCCTCGAGTCGGATTCGACCGGCTTTCGAGCAAGGGAAACCTTTACCTTTACTTTACCTATGGTTTTAGGCCAAAAATGCCACATAGAGTTTTGCCCAAAATGCAGAGCATCGCCGCGCGACGTCCCCAACGTGATGACGTTGCTTCTGCATGACATCATTATACTGGGGATGGGGACATTGTGTCAGGTCTCTGCCCACCCCGGAACAACCCCCAAATCCCCCTGCTGGCAAGCCGAGAGTACCTGGCAACCCTACCAGGGGGTGATCCGGTTGGCCTGTCCTCCTGGGAGAGAGGGTGGTTCCAGCTGCTAAAGGATCTAAGCCTGCCTTTAACTTGACTGTGGAAGTCTGGTGTGCAAACCCAGCTTGGATCTCCGCTCCTACTTGGGCTGAGTGTCACCCATGACTTTTGTTTCAGCCTGAAGGACCAGAAGAACCTGAACTCCTTCTTCTCAGTGATGTTTGGCTTGGGCCACTCCAGTGTCAGCCGCCTCTCTAGGACGTGGGAGGTATGTTTATGCTGTGGAGTGAAGGGGAGACCACGCAGTGAGCTGCTTGAAGGCTGTTGGCTTGCCTCCCACTCAGTGGCTTCGATCCACCGGAACGTTTCTGTTGACGGAAGGACGTCCACCCAATAAGTGTTACTTTCTCGCCTTCCCTCTCCTGCTGCAGCTCAAGACGTCCCATGAAATGCTGCTCTTGGGGGGCTAAGTCCCCCCCCGGAACACCATTGGGGGCATTTGGGGCTGCATCAGGAGGTGAGAAATCCCACTCTGCAGGTGGAGCTCCGTCTATCCATGGAAATGCTCCAGAGGGTCCAAGCCAGTAATGGTGGTGGAAAGTGCCGTCAAGTTCCAGCCAACTTCTGGCAACCCCTTCCGGGATTTGCAAGGCAAGAGATGTTCAGAGGTGCCTGGCTCCACATAGCAGTTGAAATTAAATCAGAAGAGTTTTCGGCCCGGTTCCTCCGTGGAACAGGCTTCCTCGGGGGTGGGGGGTGGGCTCCCCTTCTCTGGAGGTTTTCCAGCAGAGGCTAGATGGCCACTTGACAGCAATGCGGATTCTGTGAACTTGGGCAGATCACGAGAGAGGAGGGCAGGGAGGGTTGCCTCAGTGCTTAGTTCTCTTGTGGCCCTTTCTTACACGCCCAGGGAAATGCTGATTGCCATTTTGGGGTCAGGAAGCAATTTTCCTCCAGGCTGGTTTGGCCGGGGATCCTGGAGGTTTTCTTGTCATCTTCTGGGCGTGGAGCAGGGGTCACTGCGGGTGTGGAGGGAGCGGTATTTGTGAATTTCCTGCATTGTGCTGCACTAGATGACCCTGGAGGTACCTTCCAGCTCTATGATTCTTTGACTTCCTTGGTAGTCTCCCATCTGACTCTCCTTAGAGAAAGAGGTACTTTTCTCCCTTTCTCACAATACAAGAACTCGTGGGCACTCCATGAAATTGCTGAGCGGTCGGGTTAGAACGGATAAAAGGAAGTACTTCTTCACCCAAAGAGTGATTAACACATGGAATTCACTGCCACAGGAGGTGGTGGCGGCTACAAGCATGGACGGCTTCAAGAGGGAATTAGATAAGCATATGGAGCAGAGGTCCATCAGTGGCTATTGGCCACAAGGTATAGATAGGGACTCTGGGGCAAGTGATGCTCTGTCTTCTTGGTGCTGGGGGGGGGTCAACAGTGGGAGGGCTTCTAGTGTCCTGGCCCCACAGGTGGATCTCCTGATGGCACCTAGTATTTCTGGCCACTGTGTGATACAGAGTGTTGGACTGGATGGGCCTTTGGCCTGATCCAACATTGGCGTCTCTGATGTTCTTATGTTCTTATTTTCTGAGATCTGACAAGATAGGGTTAGCCTGAGCTACCCAGGCCAGGGCAGGTTTGAGCAGAGGTGGTTTGCCATGTCATGACCCCGGACTTCCGTGGTGGTCTCCCATCCAAATACGGACCAGGGTGACCCTGCTTAGCTTCCAAGATCTGACGAGATCAGGCTAGCCTGGGGTATCCAGGTCAGGGCAAGCCAGTGATAGGGAGATGTAATTCAGCGCCACCTTTATCTACCCATAAGGGAAGTTTAGGTTTAGCTTCCGAGAGTGCAAATTCAACATTTCTCTTTCAACACTGTAAATTTTTCCTGGAGTCTTTGAAGAGTCATTTCAACGACCACTAATCCCAAACCACCTATGTGTACTCCTGCAGAGTTCATGTTGGGTGCACGTTGGCCAGATAATACCCCTGTTTCAACACTCTGTCAAACCACAGCTTCCCACATCCTGGAAAATATCCCCCCACGTGGGCCAAGCAAAGGATGTGATGAACAGCACTTTACAGATGTGTGGAAACCAGCGGATGACTCAGCAGGTCCCAGCGAAGGAAGCTCAGCTTGATCTCGCTGGGCTCGGGATTCGTCCCCAAACGCCCATTGGATATATGTGCGGATTTATTTAACACAAAGCTTATATCCCGCCTTTCCGTTCTGTAAAGTCCCGGAGGCAGTGGGCTGCAATCAAGGAAAACAAACAGTGCTAAGCAAAAATCCAAGCAAGAAAAGGGATGGGTCATCTGTTTGCCTACAAATGAATAAGCCAAAGTGGAAAACAGCAACAACCTCAGAATGTTTATTGTTGCAGATGGCTTTCGAGAAAGGGGCCTTCCTGACTCATAGCAAGGAACTTGAGCCCTTTCCTCGGGGTGAACACTGAAGCAATAAGGACTGTGTTCCAAGAGTTAGGCGGAATCTGCATTTGTCTTTCCCACCAGTGTCCCAGCCTTTTGACTCCGTCTTCAAAAAAGCTGTCTACATTTGGTGTCATTTTCACACCTCAAGAGTGCTAGCATACTTTTGCACGTCCACATATGTTTATCATCCTTTGGGGCAGCTCCACTGTCACTGCACCTCCACACTGCTTTAAAAGAATCTTCTCCAAACAACATTCAAACAAGCATAGAGAAAGACCTCGTCACAGCAGCAGGAAAATGACTTAAAAATGCAAATGCAGATTCGCCCTTAGTTTCCAATCAGCTTTCTCACTCAATCTTGCCCAGTCGCCTTCCTCTTCGCAGCCCCAGTCCCACGTGGCTTTGGTCCACCTAAATCCTATAATCCCTGGTAGTCAAAGGGGTTTCCTCCTCTTTCTGTCTCTCACCAGCGGAAAAGTCGGTAGGACAGAGTTAAGAGACTTTTAAAGGGATTTGTGTGTATTAGTGCCAAAGGCAATTAATATTGCTAACTTTTCTCTGAAATCTCCAAATGAGGCAGATATAAGCAGACAGACATCTCAGACACAAGAGTTCCATCCTGAATATTAGTGTCCACAGACAATTATTGAGTTCTCAGAAAGGTTTTGTACAGGGGATCATTCAACTGCGTGACTGAGTCTACCTGCAGTCCAAAGATGTATAGCTCAGGCACAGTTTTCACTGATTCCTTCATCAGATACAATTAGGAATGGAGATCCCTGAGCAGGCCTGTAGCTACAGTGGGGCATTTCGGGGCCCAGCCCCCTACCTTCCCACTAGCCCCCCCCAATTTACCACCCTGGCCAGGCCCCCTGACTTATTTCCCACACTCGCCCCCACTGCCAGGGGCCACGGCAAGCCTCACACTGCCCTTCCCCCATGGCAGCTCTCTGTATCTTTATGGAGTCCTCGGTGGGCAAAGCAAGCCCCACCTCCAGTCCTATGCTGATAATCTTGCCTGCCTCTCCCTTGCCTCTTTCCGGCAGGCGAAGAAGAAGAAGAGATTGAATTTATACCTCTCCCTTTACTACCCAAGGGAGTCTCAGAGCGGCTTACAAACTCCTTTCCCTTTCCCTCCCCACAACAGACACCCTGTGAGGTCAGTGGGGCTGAGAGAGCTCTTGACAGAAACTGCTCTTAGTATATGTGCTGCTGAAGCGAGCACTAGAAACTGCTCTTTTTCAAGAACAGCTGTGCCAGAACTATGGCTTGCCCAAGGTCATCCAGCAGGTGCGAGTGGAGGAGTGGGGAATCAAACCCGGTTCTCCCAGATTAGAGTCCGCGCACTTAATCACTCCACCAAACAAAGCAAGCAAGCTCCGCCTCCATTCCCACGTTGCTGCAAGCCCCAGACATCTCTACTCCATCCCTCCAATTCCCAAGCCGGCTGTTGGATCCCCAAGCATCGAGCAAGCCCTGCATGAGTAGGCTGAAGTTTACTTACTTAGAGTTTAAAAATCCCAACAATGTTTTTTTTTTGGCCTCAAAAGAGTTTGTGGGGGGGGGGTGAGGGATGCCAGACTCCAGGTGGGATGTGGGGATCCCAAGTCTGGAATTAGAGTTCAAAAATCCCAACAAGTTCTGCAATCTCACGTTGTAATCTCCCCTTGAAGCTTCTCTGTTTGACGACCACTGCTCTTATGTCAGCAACAGTATATCCTTGACTCAAATCCAGCTCTTCTACTGCAGACCAACACAGCTACCTTCTGACTCTGTAGTAAAGGCTTGATTTTCTCTCTCTCCTGGATGGTGTCTGTATATACTTGCCAAAATGTCCACACTCATCCATATGTCGCCACAAATATAAATTGCTGACGTGGCTATCAGGAGCTGTATGGATTTCTGATGCCGCTTGTGAGCGGACTGGTGGTGGTATCTGTTCCCGGCAGCTGATGGTCTGTGTGTGTTCACTCTACACAGACATGCAGCCTTCAGCCAGACATATGGGTCTATGCATTGCCTTTCTGTCATGCCTATTAATGGGATGGACATTACGACTGAAGAGCAAAGGCTTTTGTGTCCATTCAGGTGTTCACGCACTTCCTCCAGTGGTTCTGGGGTAGGGTAGGCTTAGACTTTGAGAAATCAACCCTGACTGTTCCCTGGAAGGCCAGATAATAAAACTGAAACTCAAATACTTTGGCCACCCAATGAGAAGGGAGCACTCACTGGAGAAGACTCTGTTGGGATTCTGAGATTCGAGATAGATGGTCGTTTTGCAAACACAAGAGTCACATTAGTTAAAAGAAAAATATCTTTACTACAAAACAAAATAAAGCATGGGTAGGGTACTTTGGATAAAAAGAAATAAAACACAAGGTTACATGCTTACAGTTACTTTCAGCACTACATACTAACACCTACATCTTTCCTATCTACCTAGCGGCTTCAGGAGAGCGCTTCCTGTGTGCTTCACACATAGGGCCATAAATCTTGTGAATACATTGCTAGATCAAAGCATTTCCACAAAAGAGCTACAAACTACAAAGAATATAAATCAACTGGGCAAGGAGTGCTAGAAGGTATACAGATGGAGGGACATCCCACCAGACTTAAACTGTATAAAATGGGAGTCGCCTATCAGAAGACCAAGATTCCTCCCAATTTTATTTAGACATTTCTAAATTTAAAGTAGACCCTGATGCTGGGAAAGATTGAAGGTCAAAGAAGACGGGGACGGCAAAGGATGAGATGGTTAGACAGTGTCATAGATGCAACGAACATGAAGTTGAGCCAACTTCAGAGGACGGTGGAAGACCGGAAGGCCTGGCGTGATCTGGTCCATGGGGTCCGCGAAGAGTCGGACTCGACTGTGCGACTGAACAACAACAACAACTGCATACAGGCAGGGTCTGTTCCCCTTCAGTTTCCAGACCATGCTTGGAACCTAGAAAAGCCCTCTGTAACTTGACTTGGAGAAGAGCTACAAACTAAAAAGAATATAAATCAACTGGGCAAGGAGCGCTAGAAGGTATACAGATGGAGGAACATCCCACCAGACTTAAACTGTATAAAGTGGGAGTCGCCTATCAGAAGACCAAGATTGTTCCATCCCTGGGCTCTTCCACATTCTCACTTTCCATGGGTGTGTGTTACTGTTGCTTT
>NW_015165266.1:671312-695994 GCF_001447785.1 Gekko japonicus | reverse complement strand
ACTTAAACTCCTCCCCTTTTACTTTCAATTCTCTTATTTGTTCATTATCTCCTACTAGGTCATTTAACGATTCTAATGTAAAAATAAATAGCAAGGATAAGGGACTTGTCCTTGTCTTGTTCCCTTCTGTATTTCTATATTTTCCATCATGTCCCCATTAATCATAACTTTTGTGTATTGTTTCTTATATATTGCTGCAATCATCGAAAGAATACATGGTGCACAATCCCATACTTCCAATTTTTGTATCATGAATTCCCAAGAGACATTGTCAAATGCCTTTTCTGCATCCAAGAAAATTAATGCCAGTTGCTTCTCCGAGTGCATTTCATAATATTCTAAAACATTAATGATGCTTATTATGTTATTTTTTTATCTGTCTTTTTGGAAGGAAGCCAGCTTGGTCTTCACGAATGATCTGGGATAATACTTTTTTAGTCTTGATGCTAGTATGTTCGCAAATATTTTATAATCTGCATTCAACGATGAAATGGGTCGATAATTCTTAATCTCTTTTTCATCTGTTCTTGGTTTATGTATTAACGTGATGAGGGCTTCATTCCATGAGTCCAAGATCTTTCCTATTTTAGTTATATTTTGTAATAACTCTTTAAATGGCAAAATATCTGTTCCTCAAATTCTTGATAGATTTCCACTGGTAAACCGTCCAGACCTGGAGATTTCTTCTTTTTCTGTTTCTTAATTGCCTCTGTAATTTCATAGGGTGATATTGTTTCATTTAAGAATTTCTTTTGTGTTTCATTAAATTTCTTATAATTGTTTTGTGTTTCTCCTGGGTTTTGTGTTGGTATAAATTTTTGTAAAAGTTTGCCACAATCCTTTTTAGGTCTTGAGGATAATGTTTTATTTCATTTCTGTCATTTTTAAGGCTGTGATTACTCATTGCTCTCTCTCTTTTCTAAGTTTGTAAGCCAACCATCTAGTAGGTTTATTAGCATTTTCAAAGTAGTATTGTTTGGTATGTTCCATGTTTTTGGCTATTTCCTGATTGAGTAAAATATTCATCTGGTGTTGTAACATTCTTATTCTAGTTTTTATTGTTTCAACTTCCATTGATGTCTTCATTTTAATTTCTTCAATTTTAATCTTTTTCTTCATCTTCTCAAATTTTATTTTTCTTTGTTTCGTTTTTCAAGCATTCTGGTTAATGAACCATCCTCTTAGGAAAGCTTTAAATGTGTCCCAAACTGTATTAATTGATATTTCTGGTTGTAAGTTTCTTTTAAAAAATTCTTGTATTTCAATTTATATATAAAAAATATATAAATTATTATAAACTCAGTTTCCCAGTCAAGGTAGGTTGCCAGTTCCTTCTTGCACTTTAGAGCCTTCCTGTATTCTCGTTTGAGGGCTCTACTCCTGGCTATAATGTAGTCAACTATACTGGCCCCGGTAGGGGTGAAACAGGTGAAAGCCCCTGATCGTTCGGGGTTAATTGTGCCGTTAAGAAATAACAAGTCCAGCGAGATTGCCAGGTATGCAAGATGTTTACCCGCCGGGTTGGTCTTTAGATCCTTAGAGTCCCTAGCATACCAAGGTGGGGGGAGTACTAAGTCAATGGTATGAGCTCATCATCCCTCCCACCAATCCTCGCATTCAGGTCGCCTGCTAATATGGTCAGCGCCTCGGGATATTTAGCCATGGCATCCCTCACACTGTCAAAAAAGTCTTCCCACTGGGATTGAACATTAACGTCACCTACTACCGGGGGAATATATGCGGTTAAAATCAATAGCGGGGATTGTAAATATTTTGACCAAATACAAACAGCCAGTAGAGAAGGAGATGTCATAATGATCTCACTTTTGGTCAACTTCAAATCACGTGACACCAAACATGCCAGGCCCGCTTTTGGGCGGCCCTTGCTCCTGCACTTAATTGCTGGAGTCGAAAAGGCCCAATAGTTCGGGAATTTGATCTGGATCCACGTCTCTTGGAATGTTATGATCTGAAAGCGCCTCAATGAATCTAAAACATACTGGTCACTACTTTTGCTTTTCCAACCATTTACATTCCATGACAATAGTCTGATTACTTTTGTGCAGGGTAGTCATTTGGTATTCCTGTTTCGATTATCTTCTGAGGATGTGGCTTCTAAGCTGGCCTCTCTTCCTGTAAGGGTTATTGTCTCTATCTCCTCAAAAAATTGTTTGTCATATACGGATCCATTCTTCCCTTTGCCAGTTGGTCGAGATGAAGGGCTTTCTGGAGATGGCTGGTTTAGTAAGTCTAGGTGTTGCTTCATAGGTTGCTGGGTCGTGGGATGTTCCATTGCCTCCATGAGCTCTTCTGCGAGGGATTTAAAGCCTTCCCACTGCCCTTGGTTATCCACCTGGTTAATAGAGAATAGCACTGGAGGATCTACATCATAATCTGCTCTGGAGTACTCTGGTGGATCAACCGCTACCTCCTGATTCTGGCGACCACTCTTGAGTCTGATTGGTGTAGGGACTTGGGGTGAAGGGTCAGTAGCTGAGTGCCCCATGTCTCCGTCGGGCTCGTCCTCTCCTGATGACATTGGAGAGATGTCTCGCCTTGTTAGGCTTGGGACGTCTAGCGGGTCATCAGCCCTCCGTGGTTTTTTGTTAGAATTCCTTTCAAGTTCCGGGAGAGTTCGTTTTAGTTGCTGTATAGGGCAACTTAAAGGCAGTTGAACTGGTGCTCCTGGATCATACTGGACTGATGCCTTGGCCGGCATTCCCTTGGGCAGATGTTCAGTTGAAACCGGGGGCGCCCTTGTCGTTTTGGGGGGGGCGTCCAGTGTTGGGAGGTTGAGAAGTCCTTCTTTCCCCAAATAGTTTGTGCGGTGTGTTGTCTTTAAACACCCTTGTCACGAAGATTTGAAAACTACCCAGGTGTTTCCGATTATTCAGGAACCACAGGTAAGTTTTCCTCTGGCTAAACGTTATTATCACTCTCTTATAAAATGCTTTACTTGGAAGCCAGTAACATTGTCCCAGGTTTACCTTTCAAATGCTGCTTTGCAGGAGCTGGTTAAGAGAGTTCTCAATTGCTCTCCTATCCCCCCACCGACCTTGGTTCTTTCTATGGTGTCCAATCAAGAAAGCCAACTGATTCGTTTGCAAGGTGCGACTATTTTTACTTTGAAAAACAGCCGGCTGAGCAGCATTTGTTGCTCCCGCGTCTGTCCCCTTTAAGGGAGATGGAGATATTAGAACTGTGGGCTTTGGGTGCAAACACTCCCTCAGGGGCTGCCTTGTTTGCAGCTTCCAGGAGAGGGATTTAATGCATTCTTTTAAGCCGTTCACTTTTATATTTATCTCATCTATTTTCGTAGATGATATTTCTGGTGTGCAAACACTCCCTCAGGGGCTGCCTTGTTTGCAGCTTCCAGGAGAGGGATTTAATGCATTCTTTTAAGCCGTTCACTTTTATATTTATCTCATCTATTTTCGTAGATGATATTTCTGGTTGTAAGTTTCTTTTAAAAAATTCTTGTATTTCATTTTTTAAAAAATACTAATTCTGGGTCTTTCAACAGTCCAGTTACATCCTCCATCTATTTTTTCTTTGTGATGAGTGCAGTGTCAGCATAAGGGGGTTATGATTGGCAAAAGTACCTGGCAATATTTCTACTTCTTTTCTTTTATCGTTGAGGTAGTTATCCAGGCCATATCTATCCTGGTCCAGGATTTATGTCTAGATGAGTAAAAAGTATAGTCTTTTCCATCTAAATTTCCAGTCCTCCAAGCATCTATCATAGTATATTCGTCTGCTGTTTGCAAAAAAAATAAATGGTAAAGTTCTGCCTGTTTTGTTCTTTCCCCAAGTTTTCCTGTCAACTTTTGGGTCAAAAACTGCATCAAAGTCACCTAATATGCATATATCTTCAACAGTCTTCCTAGCCAATATATTATGTAATTCTATAAAGATTTTTTCTTGATTTTGATTGGGAGCATATATGTTAATAATTATCATTTCTTTCCCATCTCTCATTATTGTAACAGCCACTATTCTTCCATCATCTGACCTATAAAATAATTCTGGATTCAAAAAGTTCTTTACGTAGATTACTACCTTTCTTTTTTTTATTATCTGCTGCTATAAAGTGTTCTCCTATTTTTTGTTAATCAGATGTTTTGTATCATTTTTGTTAATATGGGTTTCTTGAAGGCATGTTATGTCTGTATGGTATTTTGTTATTTGGTGGAATATTCGTCTTCTTTTTTGAGGACTATTTTAAGTCCATTAACATTAATCTAGGATTTCCAATTGTTTAGATGCCAATTGTTTAGTGTTATCTGTGTTTTTACTCCTGTGTTGGAACCTGGTGACTATTTGTGATGGAATTATTTTTTGGGGTCCCTTTCCTTTTTTATACTTGGGTTTTTTTGGATTTCTCTTTTTCAAGCATGAGACTATCCATCTTCTCATCTCCTTTTTCTCCTTCTTTCTCTTCTTCTTGTTGCCAACCCAAGTGCTCTCCATAGATCTCCAGGAAGTTTTCCACTTTAAAGACAGAGTCTATTCTTTGTCTTCTGCTGTTATGGTTAAATAATGACCCTTCTGGTATTAACTATCTTTATGATATATCATTTTCTCTCAGAAGATTAGTCAAGGTAATATAATTCCGCTTTTTCTTGCAAAGTCTCCATGGCACCTCCTTTAGAAATCTAATCTCTGTTTCTTTTATTACCAATTTTGTTTTCATTAGAAGCTTTTAAGATTTTATTTCTAGTTTCTTTTTTATAAAATTTTATGTGTACCTCTCTTGGTGTCTTATTTCTTTTTGCGTATGCCGAGTTTCTCCTATATACAGTATCTATTTCTGCTAACAGGTCCTCTTTTGTTCCTACTTTTAGCTGGTCTGCTATATTTTGGGCTAAGTCTTCCTTTAAACTGCTGTGAGGCCCGTCTGAAGGACCCCACCTCCAACTGACTGCCTGTCTTCCGCCCGCTGCCAGAACCGTTGCCGCCACTCAGCCAGCCCTCTGCTGCAACACCGCCTCACTCCCGCCTGGAGCCGCTCAGACCAACAGGAGCTCACAGGAGCTCCATCCTACCCGACCGAGCGCAGTGAGCGAACTGAAGGGGAGGAGGCAAAGATCAGATTGGGAACCCCCCCGTTAAACCCCAGTTGCAGGAATACTGTATCATCTTGCCTCGATCCTTGCAGGGAGGCAAAGGCGGCCAGCAAGCTGCTCACGCTGTGGGCAGCAGCTTGCAAACCAAATTGTTAACTATACCATCTTTTTTGAAAAGCTTTCCCATCTTTTCCTGAAAGTATCATATTCAATTTATCCATTTCTGCAAGTTCAGATATTTTAGTAACCAGCTCTTCTCTAGTGGGTAATTTCTCTGCCTTCCAACATTTAGCAACAAGAATTCTGGCTGCGGTAAGGATATATGACAAAATACATGTATCAACACACCCAAACCCTTCTGGTATTATATTTAGCAAATAAATTTCTGGTAACAGATGTAAATCTATATCCATAATCTCTAATATTAGCTGTTTAATATCTTTCCAAAATTTATAAATCTTCTCACACCACCACCACATGTGGAAGAATGTACCTATATTATTTTTGCACCTCCAAAAGTTTCTTGATCCCTCCTTATAACATTTGGCCATTCTATCGTGACCAGTGCCACCTATAAAACATTTTAAATATATTTTCTTTATACGATGTTGATCTTAGTAATTTAACTGCTTTCCAGATTTTTGATCAGTCATCTACGTTCAGGCTATATCCTATATTCTGCATCCATACAACCATTGAAGATTTAACTATTTCATCTTGCATTACATCATGTAGTAAAAATTATACACCTTTTGAATCAGCTTATCGGAGGTTGATAATCATATTTTATCTGTTTTTGAACTATAAAAACTCATTATTAAGGTTCCTTTTCCATTCCTCATAAACGTAACTTCTGTTATTCTTCCATTAGAGGATTTATAATGAAGCACTGGATGTAAGTTCTTTTTCACATAAATTACCACACTTCTTTTTTTTACTGTATCAGAAGCTATAAATGAAGTGCCAAGTTTTTACATGATAAATATTTTAAATGTTCTCCTTTATATGCATCTCTTGAAAGCAAATTATATCAGCTTGCATTTTTGCAGTTTGATGAAATAACCTTTTTCTTTTTTGTGGACCATTTAAGCCATTTACATTTACCGATAATATTCAAAGTTTTTAGTTCCCATTTTTCTTGTCTTTCTTTGCTGTGTCTAGTGAGTATTTGTGATTCTGTCTTAAGTTTCAGTCTTTGCTTCTTTTTCTCTTTTTTATCATCTTTATAATGGGCTTTAGAATCTCCATGAGGGTTTGAGGCTTCCTGATCATCACCTTCTTCCCCTTCTTCTTCTTCTTCCTCATCTACTTCTCCTCCTTTCTGCCACCCCAAATCCTCACCTTCTTTCTCCAGAAAGTTCTCTGATTTAAAGACTGAGTCTATCCTTTGTCTTTTACTCTTATATGTGAATAACAAACCCTCTGAAAGTAGCCATCTATACATTATCGTATTTTTTCTTAACAGATTGGCTAGTATGTCATATTTTTGGCATTTCTATCACACACGCCAAGGTAAATCTTTTAGTATCCTAATCTCTGTTCCATCTATTGTCAATTTACTTTCATTGGAAGCTTTTAGAATTTTATCTCTCATTGCCTTCTTATGGAATTTTATATGTACTTTACGGGGTAGTTTATACCTTTTGGCATATGCAGAGTTTTGCCTGTAAACAGCTTCAATCTCATCTGCTAGTTCTTCCTTAGTGCCAATGTTTAGTTGATCTGCAATATTTTGTATCAGTTCTTCCGTCAGATTATTATCTAATTGTTTTGCTATATTTTGACATCTAAGCATAAGTCCTGATTTTTCTATTTCTAGAAGAATTGGTGATTCTTCAATTTTATCTGTTTTTGTTTTTATTTCCTGGACCTCCTGATCCAAATCTTCAACCTTTTCCTCAAGTTTAAAATGGTTTTTACCATTTTAGCAATTTCAGCTTTAATTTCTTCAGTGTCCGATTTTAATTGTTTTGATATCTCATCAATTTTTGATTGCATGGGTTAGAATTCTTTTTAAATTAAATCTGCGGTTTGTTTTGATGATTGTGCCACACAATCCTGAATCATGGTTTGGAGCTCCGCTAATCATAGTATGATTCTACAATTTTTTTTTCAAATCTTCTGATTTCTTTATTTCTTCTCCCATATCATTTTAAAGTGTTTTTATGTACCTTTTTTCTTTTTGTTTTCTTTACATAGTTTATAAGCTAGCCATCTAGTTGGTTTATTGGCATTTTCAAAATGGTTTTGCTTACCATACATTTTTTTTTGCTATTTCTTGTGTTAATAGGCAGTTTGTTTGATGTTGCAAGAGTGTAAGTTTAATTTTTATCTGTTCAGTTGAAGAATCCTGTTTCATCTTTTCTTCCTGTTTTTTAATTTGGTCTTGGATTTGGAAATATTTTACTGACTTCTGTTTCTTGGCATATGCCGATTCTCTAATCATTGATCCTCTGGCAAAGGCTTTGAATGCGTCCCAGACAGTCCTGATGAAAATTTCAGGTTGGATGTTTTGTTCAAAAAAATTTGAAATTATTTTTTGGATTCTCTTACAAACTTTTCATTCTTTAAAATGGAAGTATTCAGTGGCCATCTGTTTTTTTTTGGGGGGGGAGTATCTTGTATTTCAAGCATGATCAGGTTGTGGTCTGCAAAAGTTGCTGGTAAAATTTCTGCTTCTAATATGTAATTTGTCATTGTGGTGGAAATCCAGCACATATCTATTCTTGACCAAAACGAATGCCTTCCTGAATAAAAGGTATAGTCTTTTTTGTGTGTGGATTTCTCACTTTCCAGGCATCCACACAATTGTTTTCTTCTGCTAGTTGAAGGAATGTAGAGGGAAGCTCATTTCCTTTTTTCCATTTTCCAGTAGAATTTTTTCTGTATGAAATTCTATCAAAAACAGCATTGTAATCTCCAATTGTGCACATATCATCAAAATCCTGTTTTGAGATCAGTTCCTGTAGGATTTATAAAATTTCTCCTGGTGTTGATTTTGTGCATAAATATTTATAATGAGAGTCTTTTTCCCTTGTCTTTGTAATTGCACCAATAAAATCTGTCCATCTTCTGAAGCATAAATAATTTCTAGATGCAAGTGTTCTTTTACATAGGTCACAATGCCTCTTTTCTTCTTCTCCTTATCTGAAGAGATAAAGCCTTTCCCAAATTTCTTAACATGTAAGTATTTCTGGTCTGCAATTTTAATATGGGTCTCTTGCAGACAGATGATGTCAAATTGCATTTCTTTTCAGTTGTTGAAATGCCTGTCTTCTTTTTTGGGGTGCATTTAGTCCATTCACATTTATTGAAATTATCTTTATCTTCCTTCTATCCATCTTGTGGTTGCGCCTGTGATTCCATGTCCTGTTTATCTCTCATTTGTATCTGAGATGTTGTGGTCCTTGGGGCTTTTTTTGATGATGTTGTTTTCTTGATTGTAGTTTTAGCTGTTGAGGTTGTTCCTGAGGTGCCTTGAGAATCCTAGTCTTCTTCTTCTTTTATAATATTTTTTTATTTTTAAAAACATAAGAAACATACCTATATGGGGGAAAATTTCTTTTCCCTTTTTATCTTTAACAAACTTGTGCCTAAGTTATCATACATTTATGTAATTCACCTTAAATCATTCAAAATGTTATCTACAAATATATTAAGTTTATACTTTATATGTCCTCAATAAGTTTTAAATGTCTATATTGTTTACTTAGTATAGTCTTTAAACCAGTTATAAAATCTTGCAATATATTTTCAAATGTAGTTTCTGGTTGTCCTTTCAAAATTAAAGTTAGTTTGTCCATTTCCACTATTTCCAAAATTTTATTTAAAATTTCTTCTCTCAAAGGTGTTTCTGTTCTTCTTAAATATTTAGCATAGAGTATTCTGGCAGCTGTAACCAAATACAGTATGAGATAGGAGTCATTTTTTTTTTACAGTTTTCAGGTAAGATACTCAACAAAAATATTTCTGGAACAAAGGGTACACGACATTTTAAGATTTTTTGTAACATTTCATGAATCCAATCATTTTTTTTTGTGCTTTATCACATAACCACCACATATGATAAAAGGATCCAACCTTATTTTGACACTTCCAACAGAAATGTGAGCATTTAGAATCAAACTTAGCCAGTTTATCAGGCGTAATGTACCATCTATTAAACATCTTCTATATATTTTCCTTATATGAAATTGCTTTTGTAATTTTTACATTTTTCCCACACCTGTGACCATTGATCTAGCTCAATAGTATGCCCCAAGTTTTGTGCCCACTTTAACATAACATTTTTAATTAAAAGTTTGAAAGACGAAGAGGGAAAAGAAAAATTTGCTTTAAATGACATTTAAAAAGTGGTTGAGCAGTTCTACAAGAGACTATATCAACAAGATGAAATCAATTCAGACCACATAAAAAATTATCTTGATAAATTCCGGAACAAAATTTTTCGGATGAACAAATGAAGATATTAAATGACCCGGTCTCCATTTGTGAAATTGTAGAAGCCATAAAAATAATAATAAAAAAATAGAAAACACCCTGACCAGATGGGATCCCTAGTGAATTTTATAAGATTTATGAAGGGGAAATTTCGTTTCCGCTGAAAGAAGTAATAAACAATATCTTAGATAAAAGTCAAATGCCACAGTCTTGGAATGAAGCCCTTCTCACTCTTATACACAAACAAGGGACAGAAAGTGACAATATTAAAAACTATTGACCTATCTCCCTTCTCAATGTTGATTACAAAATCTGTATGTGTATTTTAGCCAGAAGATTTAAGAGGGTTCTAGTCCAAGTAATCAACAAAGACCGAGCAGGTTTTCTGCCCAAAAGGCAGATTAAAAACAATGTTAGGACCATCTTAAACATCCTAGAATTCTTCGAGCAACATCCAGAAAGATCCTTGGCATTGATATTTGTCAACGCAGAGAAGGCGTTTGATAACCTGAGCTGGAATTTCCTACTAGAAAAGTTAAAAAGTTGGAATTGCGGAACAAATTTTTTGAAAATGATCAGAACTATATATAACAATCAAACAGCTAAAATAATTGTTAACGGAGATTTAACCCAAAAAATAGACATTAAAATGAGTACAAGACAAGGTTTCACCTTGTCCCTATTGCTCTTCATTTTCGCATTAGAAACTCTACTAACACATATCAGAGAAGAAAACGAAATTAAGGGTCTATATATTAAAGGTGAAAGTATAAAAGTGCAAGCATTCGCAGACAACATGGCTTTTATTCTAGAGGACCCACAAGAATCTTTGAGCCATCTACTACATATTATAGATGAATATGGTAAAGTAGCAGGACTGAAAATAAACAAAAAGAAAACTAAAATACTGCTGAAAAACTGCAATCCAATGACTGAAAAGTTACTACAAGAAATCTCAGGGTTTGATATACAAAAGAAGGTTAAATACTTAGGAATCTACTTGAAATAGATGTTGTTCATTGTTTAATGACAATTATATGAAATTGCTGGCTGATATAAAAAAGGACTTAGAAAACTGGTAGAATTGCAACTGTAAAAATGAATGTGTTACCTCGTATTCTTTTTCTGTTTCAAACCATCCCAATTTTGAGAAACCATTTTTTTAAAAAAGAAATAGATAAGTTAATTAAAAAATTATATGGCAAGACAAAAAACCTAGGATTAAGTTAAAGTATTTACAAGAAAAGAAAGAGAGAGAGGGATTTGATATTCCAGATTGGGGTTATACTATAAAGCAACCGCAATGAATTGGATAAGGGAGTGGATAATACAAGAGGATAAAAGACTCCAAGGCATTATTTTCACTGGTACAATAAAACTTCCTCCCATTTTGAACAACATTCAATTAGAGCGGCTTTATAAAAATTTGGGAAGAGATAAAGGTTAAAGCTTATAGTAAAATACCTAAATGGCTTTCCCCAATAGAGGCATTTGTAAAACCTTCTCTTTATGTTAAATATACCAAATGGAGATATGAAGATCTACTAGACTCAAATGGAAACTTGCTTGCAGATGTTATCATTAGAGAACAAGGGACAAATTTTTAATCAATATTTTTATTGGATTTTTCTCATTTATGCTTACATCAATAATTATAGTTCCTCATTTCATCCCATTATCACCTTATTCCAATAATAACTTCTTCATAACAATGACAATACAGACCATTATAATTACATTTTCCTTCATGTTCTTCAACATATAGACAATGATCAAATAACAGTTACACACATCCACTAATAGACCTTTATATATCTGTAATCTCTATAGATATTAAACCAGCTATCCCTCCTATTCATTTCAGCTCACTCAACCCATGCTACTAAAATTTTTTCCTATTTTTCCCCAAAGTTGATCATCTGTAACTAGTTGGATTTTCCCCCCTCTTACTTTAATTAATGTTTATTTTATTTTATTTATCTACACTCTTTTCTCAATTTTTATTATTATTTCTCTATTTTCTTTGTTTACCCCCCAACTATTCTAGCCAGGATCACTCTTTATGAATTTTAATTTGTCAAACTATCACTTCCCCCCTACTTTCTTGATTATTTCTATATCTTATGGATGTTCTGTCTACCTATTTATCATGACCTAGTCACTAACACAAGAAAAAAAAAAAGCCCAGAGAAATGTAGAAGGTGAAAAGAAACAGCAGGCTACAATATCCACACCAATCCAATATTTCACTCTTTCTTCACTTCATAATATTACTTCCCCATTTATCCCTTTTACTTAACTGTTTTTATCACATAAACACAATAACTCTCTAATCAGTTCATATCATTCCTCAGATCATTAGACTTTCAAAATAAATAAATAAATAAATAAATAAATACCACAAAAAATAAATAAATACCCCTCTACTCAGTTCAATTCATTGCGTTCTTCAGTTCATTCCATTTCAATTCATTCCTTTCATCAGTTCAATCCAAAGGGAGAGAAGTATCCCGTACATAACACAGATACACTTCATATATTTTAAATCTTACAGCTCTGAAAAATACTAATAACCTTTTTTACTAATTTACCACCCATTTTTAAATCTATAGTTTATATATTAATAACCCTCTGATCATAACAATTCATTACCTTCATTAATTCATTCAGTTTTCCGGTAGGAGAAATAACACACTTTCAGGAGATAGAAATAACACTCTAATCATTTTAGTTCCTTACATTCTTCAGTTCATTCCATTTTCAAGGGATACAAGTAATACATAACACAAATGACTTCATATATTTTAAGTCGCCTTTTATAACTCTGCAGCCGTTTCTTCTGCAACACCATATCCAGATGAATTCTCCCTTTGTAAAGATGGCATGACTTTTTTGGGCTCTTCTCAAAAGTTCTCCAAAATACCCATCTCCATTTCCTGTCCTTTTTTACCTTCCATACCAAACTTTCCTGTCTCTTTCTTTTTCCATCTCGAGAACAAGGGACAAATTTAACTTGGTGGGAGAAAAAGCAACTTATTTCAAGATGATCTATAGACAAGAAAGTGGGATTCTATGACAACTCAACTGAATTGGATAAGCTATGGCTGAGTACTAATGAAAAATGTATTTAAAAACCATACAACATTTTATTGCAGTTGAAAATGCAGGATGAGTGGGTGAAACCATCTATGGTAGCCTGGGCTCACGACATTGGTTATAACTTAGATTTAGAGCAGTGGGATAAAATCTGGTTAAGAAACATTAAAATGGTAAGAACAAGTGCATTCAAGGAAAACATACTGAAAATGTTCTATAGGTGGCACATTTCTCCCTCCAGATTAAATAAGTATAATAAAAACTTAGGGAAGAACTGTTGGAAATGTAAATTTTGTAATGGTACATTCTTTCACCTTTGGTGGTCCTGTAATAAAGCAAAAAAAAAAAAAAGGTCTTTGATAAAAGAAATAATGGATAAAATAGTAGGGAAGAAAATCCCTTTTCTACCTGAATTTTTCCTGTTGAATGTTATACCAGAGGCATTTAAGAAAAAAGAGAAGTATTTAATAATGCAAATGTTAATGGCAGCTAGAATTATTTTTGCAAAAAAATGGATAGATAGGAACGTTCCAACGAAAGAAGAATTTATTTGTAAACTGTTTAACATTGCAGAAATGGAAAAATTAACTTTCATTATTGAAGAAAAAAGTCTGGAAAGGTATGAAAATTATTGGTCTAACATCTATAACTGGTTAAAAGTATCTAATTTTGCTTTAGTTTAATGAATTTGGTAATTTAGTTTAACGAATGTGGCTATTTGGCATTGTACAATTTAATTGGGTCAAAATAGAAAAACTTTGTAAGTTTTATGAAGATCTTCGCTACTATATATGTATGTTTTATGATCAAAGATTCATACAGAAAAATTTTTATGTTTTTTGATATATGCTCCTCATATTCCCTTTTTGCCTGCCTGATCACTGACTTGCATTTTATTTGCCACAGCCTGTGTTCCCTTTTATCAGCCTCACTGAGACTAGCTTTCCACCACTTAAAGAAATCCTTCTTACCTTTTACCACTTCCATTACTTTGTTTGTTAACCATGCAGGCTTTTTTCTATACCTATTTGTGCCTTTCCTAACTTGCTGTATATATTTTTTCTGAGCTTCTAGGATTGTAGTTCTATTTAGTCTCCAAGCTTCCCCAGTGGTTTTGACCCTTTCTACTTTTCCTTTCAGTTTCTTCCTCACATGTCCCCTCATGTCAGAGAATTAGTCTCCACTCTACATTTCAGAACACTTGGTTACGATTTTACAGCTGGTATAATAATTATATGTAGGCAGAAATAATTAAAAGACAAAGTACAAGAAAACAAAGCCTATATAACTCAACAAGGTAGAAACTTAATGATATTTACTCACAGTAAATAATTGCAGAAAATAATGTTAGTAATTAGGTACAAGAATTATAATAACTATGAAGAATTACTACCCCCATTTATGTGTTGTATGTATGTGTTAATGTTTGTTTGTCAAGTTTGTATTGTATTTTGATGAAAAAACCCTTGGGGCAGTAAAGAAAACAAAAACCACAAAATGTTACATTGGAGTTTTGTAAACGTCTTGATTGAGTGGAGACAGTCTTTCTGGGAATGTATCCACTCACAAACCAGCATAAACCTTCATGAACAACATCAAAGTCCATGGAAAGTCCCTGCCACAAACTAGACTTTGCAAAACATGAATAAGGCAAATTTGTGATGAAGTTTGGTTCCTGCCCATCCCTACACCTGATTAGAAGCATTAATTCAGGCAGAGTAAGGTTTTGTTGTTTGTGGCCATTTAGCAGAAGAGGCCAAGGATTGAACTGGGGAGCATCTGCATGCAAACCATAAACTCTACTTCTGATCACCAACCCCTCCTTCAGTCACTAATTGGGGTCAGAGCCCTTCATCCATACCTGATGATAACATTATGGTTTAATATTCAATTTACAGGTATATCATTTCTAATAAAAGTGTTACTGGTCACACTTGATAATTATAAATAACCATGATCTTACCCAGCAGAAGGTAAGGGCTGTAGCTCAGTGGTAAAGCACTTCATTCAGAAGGTCCCAGGTTCAATCCTTGGCATCTCCAGTTCAAAGGATCAGGTGGTAGGTGATGTGAAAGGCCTTTTCATGAAACTCTAGGGAGCTTCTGTCTGAGTATTGTCAATATTGACCATGAAGGACCAGGGTTCTAATTCAATACAAGGCATTTTCATGTGAAGGGTCACAAAAGATACAAGCAATCTTGTTTTTGTTATATCAGGGTCTTTTAGCCCTGGCTTCTGAAGGTGAGACAACTAAACCTAATTTGCTCCCTGCCACACAGGGGGGGGGGGGAGCGCTGGCAAAGTGCGGCTTTTGAAAGCCGCACCAAAATAGACACGCGGCGGCGGGATCATACAGATCCCATGAGCTGCCGAGCAGTTGCTCCCTGGCACGATCAGATGCTGGGAGACCGGGGAGAAAGCGACGAGACAGAGACTGCCGAACTGCGCATGTGCGCACAATTCGGCTGGCAGAAGGACGCGCTTGATGCGGCTGTGCTGGTAAGTCCACCTCTGTAGGTGGTTTATTTTAGATGTGGCTTTTCGGCCTGAAGGGCCGGATCGGGGACGGGTGCACAACGTTTCCCAGATGTTGCAGTGGGATCGTGCCTGTTTGCTCTGCCCCCGATCCGTCCCTCTCCTGGCCCAAAACCTTTTGTGTGACTGGGGCCTATAATTTTTTCCCCTGCTAGTATTAATACACCCCTGTTTTTAAAACCCTGTGGCATGCATATGTCTCTGGGTTTACCAGATAGCACTTAGCAATTAGCAGAAAGTTCCTATATAATTTTAATCACAGAACATGGACTCTAAGGTATAATGAATCTGGTCCAAGTCAGTACATTATTTGTTATATTATTTTCATCTTTGATGTTTTCCTCAATTTTTTCCAGAGGTGTTTCTTTATCAGTTGGTCCTTTAAGGGTTTCAATTTCAGTTTTTCAGGTGATACTCTAATGATCTTCAAAGTTGCCTAAAGATTTTTAAAAGATGAGGCTGTTTTTGTAATGGCTACTACAAATATTATCTCTAATTTTAGTATCACTAACATTGTCAAATTTAAATTAAGTTTGGAACATGTTTCATCATTATCTGTAAATAATACAACTGTGAATTGTGCAAGGCATTTCTTCCCACAGACTTTTATTTCAAAACCTCCATGCATAAAGAAAGGGCATGGAAGCTATTCTACCTCACCCACAGTGTGTCAGAGTAGATTGTTGGAAAGTACTCTGAAAACGAAAACAAAATCCAATCTAAGCAGGGTGAGAAGAGACAGAAATTGTTATTCCATTTGTGGAAAAGACATCTGTAAGCTATTCAGGCTTAATGTATCTGTAGGGTGGGGAAGAAACCTTCTTTTATCACTCAAAAGAGTTTGCACAAAGGAATTATTAAAGGGTCAATGCCAGACACTCAATCTGTCTAGGGACTTATTCCATCACGAATAACCATATTTAGTTACTTTTATTGCATTACAAACTCAGAATGTTGTATAGCTATAGCTATAATTATCTGAAAGAAATAGATATCAACCCCTGTGGTGTCATCACATAACACTACATTGGCAGGCATGGGGTGCACATTACCACTGATAATATAGGGCACCGTCTTTCAAATGCTGCATGCATGCAGTGCTGACTTTATTATTTATTTATTTATTTAAAACATTTCTATGGCATCTTTTTGCCCAAATAAGGTCACCAAGGTAGGGGGAAATCAGAACATTAAAACATTTGAACATTAAAGCAACATTTAAATAAAGTATAGATCAAACAAACAATTCAATAAAAACATATGAACACACAAACATAACATAATAAGGGAGGACAGTGAATAACAGTTACTGGGGATTTACTAAACGAAAAATTAAACATTTCAAAGAAGGCCCTTTCTCAGGTTGGGGATACCTGAAGCAAGGTCCCCAATGATGACTAGAGTGAATAGGTAGGTTCATATGGGAGAAGGGAGTCCTTAAGGTATACTGGCCTCAAGCTATATTGGGTTTTAAAGGTCCATACCAGCACCTTAAATTCGACCCAGATGCAAATTGGGTGCCAGCGTAGATGGAACAAAACTGAAGTGATATGGTACCTACAACCCACTCAAGTCAAAATTCTGGCCACAGCATTCTGTACCAACTGTAGCTTCTAGGCAGTGTTCAAGGGCGGCCCCCACAGAGCATATTGTAGTAATCTAATCTAGATGTTGCCATCACAGTGGCAACATCTTTCATTAGGGCTGCATCTGAAGGTCACTTTACATTATTGAACATGCTAACTATCAACATACAGCAAGCCATTCCTATATCCAGCATAAAAATAAATTCTATCTATGTATGTAGGAGAAAGAGAAGCATAGCCATAACACGTTGTTGTTGTTCAGTCACACAGTCGAGTCCAACTCCTCACGACCCCATGGACCAGATCACACCAGCCATGACACATCCACCACAATTTTCCTTTGTGAGAATAAGATTTTTTGTGAATGAGTAATACCACAGTTGTTGTACAGCTAATCACTGCCCTCCCTCACCCCATTATCATTGCACACTGCAGACAATTTTTCTCTAGTTACTCTATGCTGAATTCATTTATTTTGCATGAGCCTGTCTTGCACTGGCTTCTAAAGCAGGCTTTTTAATAAACTGCCCATAATGTGTTCTAATGTGTACACCAGTTTGGTGTAGTGGTTAAGTGCGCGGACTCTAATCTGGGAGAACCGGGTTTGATTCCCCCCTCCTCCACTTGCACATGCTGGATGACCTTGGGCAAGCCATAGTTCTGGCACAGCTGTTCTTGAAAAAGAGCAGTTTCTGTCAGAGCTCTCTCAGCCCCACCTACCTCACAGGGTGTCTGTTGTGGGGAGGGGAGGGGAAAGGAGTTTGTAAGCTGCTCTGAGACACCTTTGGGTAGTGAAGGGAGGGGTATAAATCCAATCTGCTCCTCCTCCTCCTCCTCTTCTTTCATTGAATATATGCAATCATTCTGTGCACAGTTTTGCATGATTCTGGGCATGTTTACTCAGCAGTAAGTGTGCATTCAGTGGCAGATATGTTGTCTTACCAGCGGGTCGAAAGCCAATTAACATCCAAGGCGAGTAGGCGAATGGGTACCTGCCCTTAGATGGGCAGGGGGCACCCACCTCTGACGAAAAAGAGGCTTGGTGGTTGTGCAGACGGCGGTGCAGAGGATGGCGGTGCAAAGGACGGCGGGGTGGAGGACGGCGGACGGGGGTGGCGGGCGCGGCGGCGGAGGCGTGCTGGCGGAGCTGAGAAGCGGTGCAGAGCGATCCCTGGTGGCTGAGAGAGACATCGAGCACCGGGCGGCAACGGCAGCAGCGGCAGGACCCTGGAGGCGCACAACAAGTGACGCAGAGCAGAAGGCGGGGCCTGATGGACGTAGCCGGACGGAGCGTGCAGGAAGCCGTGCGCCGGGGAAGAACCGCCGTGGTTGCTGTGGTTGCCAGAGAAGGAAAAGATCGGGAGCCAGAGAGGACGACACGGCAGCAGCCGAGGAACATCAAAAAGCCGATCCGAGCCAGAGGAGAAAAAAGTAAATAGAAGGAGCGCATATACCACTAGGGTGCTGATAGGAAGTCCCACCCCTAACTTCAGATGTGGCCTTAAATAGGGATAGTAAGTTCTTAGAACGACATAATGTGAACCGCCCAGAGACCCCTTCGGGGGTTAGGGCGGTATATCAAATCTAAGGTTAAATAAAAATAAAATTTATCAGAGGATGTAACTATGCCTGAAAAATCTTATGCACAACTTACTTTGGATCTCAATGGAGTAAGTGGCGTAAGTCCCATTGAACTTCTTCCCCAGAGGCACAATAGGAACTGGCTTTCACCAGGGATAGGAAGCTGAAAATAGAGACTGCCCCTTATAATGAGGGAAACTTAGAACAAATGTATTTTAACAAATGAATAAAACAGCATGCCATGGTATGGAGAAGTGCACTTTGATCTGGTTGCAACACTGGCTTGCTTCAAGGAAAGGTCTCAGCAGGAGACTCCCAATATATATTTGTCCCAGTTCATTCTAAGACATACCAATTTGTTGCTCAATAGTCTGCAAAGTCACTGTAATTAAGTGACTCAAGCTGTGCTCTACCAATCAATTCAAGGGGATGGAAAACACAAGGCTTGCCTCCATTTGTTGCACAACTTATGTGATAGAAACATGAAACCTGATCCACAATAGGATGAGGGAATTAAGTGTCGACTTATCATTCTTCTAACAACAGAACATGACAGCTGGCCTTTATTAGCATTGCAAAAAAAGACAGTATATACTTAAGCAGAGCTCAAGATAAATGTTGTAATCAAATAGAGAGAGAGTGATTGCACCTCCTATTCCTGTTTTGGTGTCTACTAGGGATGGGCATGAACCAAGAAATGAACTACAGTTTGAGCATGAACCACGCCGGTTTGTGGTTTATTTCAAACCGGGTCTTTGTTTGCATCATTCCCAAATTCAAAAATGAACCACCTTTTTTTGTGGAGGTTCATTTGGTTTGTTAGAACAGTTCATTCTCCAGACAGCCTGGCACCAATTCAATCAATTCCTAGGCAATGCTGGGGGTGCACTTCTGGAGAACTTTAGAAACACCCATAGCAGTTGCCCATAGCTTGATTGGCAGCTCTGGGAGCCAACCATGGAGCTCCCATTCTGCTTTATGAGAGCAGATTGTCTGATTGCAGCAGAAAGAGAGAGGAGTTAGTCTTGTGAGAGCGAGTTAGGAAGAATGTTTTGCTGTGTGGCTGATTTAAGGGGAGGGTAAACTTGAGCTTTCCTTGGGGCACTTGCTTTGGGGGGGGGCTATAACTCAGACATCCCAAATCCAATCCTCACCAAAGCCTGCTGAAGACTCCCTGTGAGTTTGGCATCTCTAACTCATGAGGAGGCCAAACTCATGAACTGAACAAAGCAGGAACCAGTTCAGGAAATGGGAAAAGTTCATGAAAGTTTGTAATCAAACAAGCCATGAACCACCATGAGCCACCGTTTTCCTGGTTTCTGCCCATCCCTGCTGTCCACACATTCAGTAGATCATTTGCAGAGAGCCCTACATATAGGCTATTTCATGTGTTCCTAAGAATGCTAAACATATTCACTTGTAGACACACAAGGCTTCCTACAGATCATCAGCAGAATGATCAGATGCTGGGAGAGCCTAATGGGCACAATCATACATCCTTCTATGTGCATTCACTGTGTGCACCTTTTAATGTGTGCATAGCCTACTTGTGACTGTGACTGTAGCCATGAAATTAAAAGACGCCTGCTCCTTGGGAGGAAAGCGATGGCGAACCTAAACAGCATGATAAAAAGTAGAGACATCACCCTACCAACAAAAGTCCGCATGGTCAAAGCAATGGTATTCCCAGTAGTCATGTATGGCTGCGAGAGTTGGACTATAAGGAAGGCTGAGCGCCGGAGAATAGATTCTTTTGAACTATGGTGCTGGAGAAGACTCTTGATTGTCCCTTGGACTGCAAGAAGATCAAATCAGTCAATCCTCAAGGAAATCAACCCTGACTGTTCCCTGGAAGGCCAGATAATGAAACTGAAGCTCAAATACTTTGGCCACCAAATGAGAAGGGAGCACTCACTGGAGAAGACCCTGATGCTGGGAAAGATTGAAGGTCAAAGAAGACGGGGACGGCAAAGGATGAGATGGTTAGACAGTGTCATAGATGCAACGAACATGAAACTGAGTAAACTTCAGAGGAAGGTGGAAGACAGGAAGGCCTGGCGGGAGCTGGTCCATGGGGTTGCGAAGAGTCAGACTCGACTGTGCGACTGAAAAACAACAACAACAACAACAAGCCTACTTGAGGTATAGGGCTAAAATTTTCAATTAGAATATCTGATATCTGAAGGATATCTGGACGTTGCTACCATAAACTGGTACTGTACCATTAAGATACATCTGTGTGTGCTGGAAGTATTTTTTTACAGCTTGTCAAATTCTATGGGAGCCTGGAAGAAATTTTATATGCTACCCTAAACCCTTGTTGTTGACCTATCTTTTCGCCCCCTCTTTGGAGTGTTTCTGTTGGATTTTGTTCCCTGATATGCATTAATTTGTTAGATTTGGCTATTTGCTAATTTAAGTTTTTGCAAAACTTTGATGGAAGGTCCAGTGTGGATGGAAAAGAATGATGCTCAAGAGAACAATTACAGCTGAGATATGAGACAGCATGATATTTATACAAGGTCTGAACAGCTCTGCTGTCTACCTCTTAATTTCCTTTCCTTTGAAAAGTCTCTCAGCACAGACTCCTGAGACCATATTCTAGTCAGCAACACAAATGGCAAGATGTAATCTAAGAAAGTAGTAAGTGACACACCATAGGGCAAAAATGCTGGGTCTGAACCAGATGTGAATGAGCCCTTGTGCATGTTGTAGATAGTTCACTGAAGACTAACTCAGTGTGCAACAGTAATGGGGGGGCCTAACTCAGAATTCAGAATTATTAGGAGACAGACATAGAATAAATGGACGAGGATTCATTACATATGTGTGTAGCTCAAGAAAAGAGCCACATTTGGACTGTCCCAGTTACCCCATCTCCAAAATGATGTCATAGAGTTGGATAAGGTATAGGAAAAGGTAACTAAGGTAACTGAAAACATTCTGTATGAGGAAAGCATTTAAGACTCTTTATTCTAGAAAGGAGTGTCGAGATCTTTGTTCCTCCCAACCTCTGAATGTCCCGTTGCCGTTGTGAGACTTCTGGCTGCGTCGAACAGGCACCTCAGAATTCGAACGGAGAGTGTATTGAGGGCATACACCAGCTCACGTTCCTGGCGTGATCGTTCGTTCGCACCCCTCTCTCTCGCTACTCACGATCCTATCCAGCTTCCTCCCCGGTGCCTTCCGTTTCTCAGCTTTATTCAGTCTCACAATCAACATTACATGCAATTAACAATCTTTCCCATGTGCTTCCCATCCACCCATTTCTACAGTAGTTTTCCCTTGTTCCACGTGTGTCTCTCTCTGTATCTCCGCCTTAGAATCTTGCCGGTGTGGGGAAGCAGCGGCCCGCCCGGCGCCTCTCCCCAGAATATCCATACAAACTGCTGGTAAGGGCTCTCGGACTCTCTCTCGGGCGCGTCCCCTCCTGGGTTTCGAGCCAGGGTCTCCCTGGCCCCCAAATGTGCCTCCCAAACCCCGTTCCTCTCTGGGTGATCTCAAAGAAGTCGGCGCGAGTTGGGGGGGATGAAAGAGGGTTATATTTTATTTATTTTTATTTATTAATTCTATTTGTATCCCGCCCTCCCCACAAACAGGCTCAGGGTGGCTTACATTAACAGGTATCAGGTACCATAAAATCCACATAAAAACATTTTTTAAGACATTTTAAAATAGTCAAATAATCAAAGTGCTCACAGTAATAATTCCTTTGGTAATTAAGATGGCATGCTGTATGATGTAATAAGCCGGATTTCCAGCGCATCAATCTTCCGGTATCTCATGCTGGTATGGCTCGATCACCAAGCTGGGGCCAGCCCTTTAGCACAGATGTTGGTGGTAGTGGTGGGCAGCTCCTAGTTGAAAGCCTGGTGTAAGAGCTCCGTCTTGCAGGCCCTGCAGAACTGTAAAAGATCCCACAGGGCCCTGATCTCTTCCGGGAGCTCATTCCACCAGTATGGAGCTGCCACAGAAAAGGCCCTGGCCCTGGTGACAGCGAGCCTGGCATCCTTAGGGCCTGGGATAATTAATCGATGTTGTGACCCCGACCGTAGTACTCTCTGGGGTATATATGGGGAAAGGCAGTCCCTCAGGTATGTCAGACCCTGGCCATATAGGCCTTTAAAGGTAAGTAGCAGGACCTTGAAGAGAATTCGGTATGCTATTGGCAGCAAGTGCAGTGCCTTCAGCGCAGGCCGGATGTGCTCCCATCTAGGAAGACCCATCAAAAGCCTGGCTGTGGCATTCTGCACTAGCTGCAGCTTCTGGATTTGCGATAAGGCCAGCCCCATGTAGAGAGTGTTACAGTAGTCTAGTCTTGAGGTGACCATCACATGGATCACTGTAGCCAGGTCATCGTGGTTGAGGAAGGGAACCAACTGCTGAATCAGCCAAAGATGGTAAAAGGTCGACTTAGCAGCAGCTGTTACCTGGGTCTCCATTGTTAAGGAGGTATCCAGGAGCACTCCCAAACTCCTAACCTCCAGTGCTTGCACTAAGGTTGGGAGTGGGATCCTCACCCCTGAACCACCTTGACTCAGGCACAGGACCTCCGGAAGTGACGTGAGGACGCCAGGCATGCTGGGGGTGGGGCCATGGCCATACAAGGGAAAACCATAGAGTTTTCCCTCAGATGGCAATGGCCACGCCCCCAGCATGCCTGGCGTGGTCGCGTCACTTCCAGGTGACGCGTACGTCGGGGAGGAGTTCCCCCCGGGGCCCGATCCGGCGGCGCCAGGGAACGGGCCTCTGGAGCAGGGGTTTCCCCACCCCCAGGGGGGACTTGAGAAGCCTACAAGAGCCTGATTGCTGGCTAGCAGCAGTTGCAGAAATTCCAGCTGACTTTGTTCTCCTCTTGCATCACAGCTATTTAAGGCCTTGGTCATGAGCCCAAAGGTTGTTAGCCTGGGGATCACAGCCTTGAGCTGGCAGAAAGGTCAGGAAAGAGGGGAAGATCTGCTTTGTAATCAAAAGTCTCCCACCCCCTGCTTCTGTTGTTAAATTTTATTGTTTTTCTTTTTTGTATTATAAGCTCCTTTAGGCTCCCCATAGGGGAGAAAAGCAGGATACAAATCTATACATCTATTTCCCAAGTGTGGTCCCCATCTGCAGATATCTAAATCTTTGGATCGGGGCCACACTTACCTAAAATAGATTTTTCTGCAAACTTGGGTGAACCCCCCAAAAAAAAGTTTGCAGAAAAATCTGACATCTTAAAAAAATACACAGGGGTTAATGCCTCTCTAAATAAAATAGCATTCACTGTGCAAACACAAAGAACACACCTACCTCTGATGTTCACTGGAGTATAATGGGAGCTGCAGTGGGGCCAGTGGCAGTGCATCCTGGGAATCACGTTGGGCCTGCCAGCAGCTGTGGCAGTGCAGCCCAGGAGCTGTGTTGGACCTGGTAAAGAAGTGTTGGGAAAGAATCCCACTGTGATACTTGTGAGGCCAGCTGCAGCAGAGGATACTGGAAGCCACTGAGGGCTTGGGATCAGAAGAAGAGGGCGTTGGCAGCTCCTCCAGGTCTGAGCACAGCAGTGGCAGCTGCTGGTAGCCGCTGCAAGCCCAGAGGAAGTCAAGGACGAGAGATCACGGGACAGGCTGAACTTTGTAGAGAGAGAGATTGCACCTATTCCTGTGATATGAAATGATAACAAAACCTTGTTAGAGAAAAAATATATCTTCTTTAATTATCCAATGAATAAGAAATCATAAAGGTGTTTTCTCTGAAGTAAATTGGTCTCAAGTTTTTCTTTCTGACGTACAGCGCTCAATGGAACGTTTCACTCAAGGTTTCATCAGATGAGACCTTACATGTTTTGTATTTTTTCTACTCCCTCTTCCTTTCTAGCTTACATCATTTGGTTATGTGAAAAGCAGCTATGTGCTGACCTCTAAAATTACTTCAAAGAAAATACCTTTATGATTTGTTATTCACTGGATAATTAAAGAAGATGTATTTTTCTGTAACAAGGTTTCATGGTTGTTTTTCTTTACAAAAAGAGGAAGTGGCAAACTCCAGCTGCTGGGTTCAGTTTTAGCTGGTGGGGGCTGGAAGCTTGTTGGCTCAGCAATGGGGGAGATATGGCATTCCCCTCCCTCTGCAAGTCATAGGCCTCCCACTTGTAAATAAAATAAACTTGAAAAATAGGCTGCTTTTTGTAGTGTAATTCCAGGGGCAGGGCTCGAGTCGAGGGGGAGCGCTCCGGCACGGCACTCCGGAAGAGAACCTCTGGGGGGCGGGGCGGTCACATGGTGAAGCCTCACCCCCTTCTAAACCCCGCCCTCTGCTTCGATCCTCATTCTGTTGGAGAACTAGGACGAAGCAGGAGGGTAAGTAGCCGGGCCTTGCCTTCCCGTGCCTTGCTTTCCC
>NW_015165266.1:643893-669757 GCF_001447785.1 Gekko japonicus | reverse complement strand
TTAGCCACAAGGTATAGATAGGAACTCTCAGTGTAAGGCAAGGGATGCTCTGTGTTCTTGGTGCTTGGGGGGGACAGTGGGAGGGCTTCTGGTGTTCTGGCCCCACTGCCGGACCTCCTGGGGGCACCTGGTATTCTTGGCTGATGTGTGACACAGAGTGTTGGACTGGATGGACCACTGGCCTGATCCAACATGGCTTCTCTTATGTTCTTTTGTCTGGGGCAGTGATGCTATGCATTCTTGGTGCTTGGGGGGCAAGAGTGGGAGGGGTCCTGGAGTTTTGGCCCTGCTGGTGGACCTCCTGAGGGCACCTGGGTTTTGTCCAGTGTTTCCTCTAACTGCAAGCTAGCTAAAAAAAATTTAGCCTCCGGCTCATACATTTTTGTCTTAATTCAGGAAAGATGCCTCCAGAGCAAACTAATTTATGCAGTAGCCAAATTGCTCACTTCCTGTGATGTCAGGGGGTGTGGCCTTCTGACCCACTTCCGGTGATGTCAGGGGGTGTGGCCTTCACCCACTTCCGGTGATGTCAGGGGGTGTGGCCTTCTGACCCACTTCCGGTGATGTCAGGGGGTGTGGCATATGCAAATAAGTTATGCTAATGAGTTATGCTAATGAGCTCCGGCAGCTCTTTTTCTACAAAAAGACCCGTGTAGGGGGTAGGGGTTTTAATCTATTATAGCAAAATTGCATGGGCATCTGCTAGACGACATTTATTTCGACATGAGCTTCCATGAGTCAGAGCTCCCTTAGATGCTACATCTTGGTACTGTGTACACTCCGTTGTTTTGCAGTCGCAAAGCCTCTGACCTAACAGAGGTGACACTGTCCCAGATGAAGTGTTTGTGTTCCATGGGGATAGATATTTCTCTCAAATATTCCCCACTTTTATAAAACCTCTTGTCTGTCTCCAACTCTAATTTATAACAATAGTCAGCCAATGTGCACAGCCAGAGTATTTGTCAAAGATATAAGAAACTGTGAAGAATCATCATAATCTGAAACAGAGGTGAGTACACAAAGGTGTGTGTGTGGATAGCCTTCCCTGAATGCTTCATTGACTACCAAATATCAGTGTACAATCCAATCAAGTAAATAAATGTGTAAGACAGTGTGCAGAGACCAAGTTTTGGCAGTTTCTTTGCTGATAAATGACTCTGCTATTAAGTGATCTAGAGAGCTGAAAAGTGGAGAAAAGAATAACAACCCACAACCCATGGGTTCCCTAAATCACTATAAGAAAGCAGTTTCCATGGATGTAAATCACTTCTGTTTCAGCAGGCAGGCTAAGAGGATAATGACATTAAGTAGGGATGTTATGAACTGGTTCTACAGAAGAAATTAGAGAAATAAATAGAAATGAATGGAAATGAACTTTAAGACACTGCCTCCTGGGGTCTTAATAAAAATGTATTCATCTTATACATAGTCAGAGCCCTGGTCCATGTAGGCTAGGTAGTATTACTAGCTGATAGCAGCCCTCCAAACTTTCAGGCAGAGATCATGCCTAGCCCTGCTGATCTACTCACTAGAATTGCTAGGGATTGAATCAGGACCATTCTACATACATAGGATATGCTCTATATCTTAGTTTTGGTCCCTCACATATCTTATAACTGGAAAAAAAGTTTAATTAGGTTTCTGGCAGCTCTTTCTAAAAATATGGTTGGATGTTAGGGATTTTACTGCAACTCATTCCAAAAGTAAGTGGCAGGTAGCAACAGGTAGATGATTTATGAGCAGGTCAGCAGCACCAAAAATGGGAAGGAGTCTTAAAAACATTATGAACAGAAACATGCCAACTGCCACTACTTGGAATCTTAATGCTTTAAAAATATATAAGACTGTACAAGTTTTCAAATTGTCTGGAGGAATTTAAAACAGTACATGCTGGAAAGGTGAAAAAACATCAGACACCAATGTTTTGCTCCTAAAATATTAGATTTTGTTTTTAAAAATCACATTTTGTAAGTTGGTGGAAATTTTTGATGAAAAATAAACCATGACATGTCTAAATAAATAAATAAATAAATGTTCACCTTTGTTTGACATTATTTGGTATTGTTTACTGTTGACTGACATTTTTTCCTAACTAGGGCTTCTTTATAAAGTGATCCCAGCCAATCAGGGATCATGTAGTCAATGTGATGATGTAAAGATGAAATATGGGAGGAAATGCAGCATGGTCTAGCCTGATTTTATCAGATCTTGGAAGCTAAGCAGGGTTGGTACTTGGATGGAAGACCACCAAGGAAGGCAATGGCAAACCACTGCTGCTTTTCACTTGTCTTGAAAGCCCCTTGTTGGGGTCATCATAAGAATATGGGAAGGAGGAGGTTGCAGCTACTACAGTCCTCCTCCACTCATTGGCACTTTCCTTGCAGCCTGGAGCAAGACCAACTCCTTCCTGCTTGGCCCGCCACAATCACCCTCTTTTATACAGCCACCCCAAGCCACACATGATCCATGCTAGGGCCTGAAAGCCCTGCAGCCTTTGGGAAGATCTGCTTCTTCCTGAAACTGTCAGCAAGTCACCACAGCTAGCCTCACCATAGTTTTAAAAGGGACTCCTCACTCCTGGATTGGCCCAGCTGGCTAGTCACACTGCATGTGCCTGCTCACCAGCCTAGAGTTGGCATCCAGCTACTTATAACCAGCAAGAGTCAAATCATGAAGATGTGGAGGGGTGCCAGTAAGCAATGGCATTACATGAATTCCTGGAGGAAAACTCAGAAATTTTGTCTCATCTCCCTAGGAATTGCCAGAAGAGTTTCTAGTGAGTCCTAGAGAGGTATGACGTCACTTCTGGGTTTCCCCTGCAAGTGATCCAATACCATTGCCTGACAGTGATGATTTTTTTAAAATTCTGTCCTCCCTGCAGCAGCTAGCATGCCTATGCCCCATAGCCAGGATTTTGCGGCTTGTGGGGCAATTTTTTTTTTCTGGCGGGGCTAAAGTTCTCAGTACAGAAAGAAAATCCATTTAGCCAATAGAATACTGTTACCAGGATAGATCTCTAAATTGCAAGCTGTCAACCACTTTAGATGACAGTTCTCAGCTGCTGCAAGTTAATCACTTCTGCCAGCCTAAGCAACAGTTCTGATAACAAGTCGGCAGGTGGGGGTGATGACCTCTATAGTCAAGAAAGCTATCACTTAGGCAGAAAAATTCTCTTAAAGGAGACCAGTTTCTTGACACAGAGTTAGAAGGGATCCTAGAGGTCACCTATTCCAATTAGTCAACTACAGCACCCCAATCTGCTTGAAGGAGTGCACACCTTTTAAAAATGTTTTAAAATGATTGAAAAAAATATTTACAGGTGAAATTTTTGTGGAGCTGTGCCTTTAAGAAAGGGGTGGAGCCCCCAAAAGCCCCACCATAGCTACGGGCCTGGCCAGTGGGCAATGGGAGTGAGAGGTGTGAGATCAGGCAAATAGGTATGGGCGTGAACTGGGAAAATGCAGTTTGAGTCAGTTTGTGGTTCGTGGCATGATCATGAACTGTCATGAACTTGTATACTGTTTTGCAGTTATTATATTTCTTGATATGTTATACTTCCTCTTAATAAACAGGTTTAAAATGGAAAAAAATGAACTTTTAGGCACCAAATGAACTGTTTTGGTTTGTGATGCAGTAGAACGTGCCCCCCGGCAAGCTAGAATCACCAAACTCACAGGGTATCTCCAGCTGACTCTCCTCTACCTGCCCTCCAAGTTTGGAGATGATTGGATTTACAGGATCTGATTTACGCTCCTCCAAAGAAGGTGCCACTAGAAAAGTGCTTTCTGGGGAAAGGATAGGTGCAGGTTCAGGAGGCTCTTTCTCCCCCTCTATCTCAGGGTTTCTCAACTGCTCTTGTCAGTTTCAAGAGCAGTTCACCTCCCTTGTTCCTTTGTGTCCCTATTTTCTTGCACAGACTGCAAAATCCCCCCACTTGAATTTCCTGTGACAATGTGCTTTGAGATCGATCAAGTCCTTTTAAACTTGTATTGCCACAGTGGTACTGGATTCTGCTGGGCATTCTGTACCTGTACTGGACTTGGAAAAATCCCCCCCCCTTCATTTTGTACTGCACAGATTAGTACTTTTTTGCTTGCATTGCTGCAGTTACAGGAGTGTAATAAACCAAAAAAAAAGCCAGGACACTAAATTCACAGGAAAACTTCTCCCCCCCCCCCCCCGCTTTGAAGTTTGCTTTGAAATTTGGTAAACATCTTGATTGAGCGGAGAGAGTCTATCTGGAAATGTATCCATTCATGAACCGCAACTAACTTCCACAAACAGCTTCAAAGTTCGTGGAAAGTTCACGCTGGTTGACCTTTCATGAACTTGACTTCACAAAGCACGAACCAGCCATTCACCAGGAGGGTGAAGGAAGTCCACTGCATTGCCAGGCACGGAGGTAATTCTAGTATCCAGTCTTAAACAAATACTTTCTAGAGTGCCATATAGGTGATTCTTATAAATCAGTGATCACATAATGGGTTTTATGATGTCACCAAAGGCAAACAAAGGAAAATGTCTCTTTTAAAAGTGAACATTTTCATTCCATGTTACTCTCTTCCTGAAATAACCACTGGGGTGTGGGTGTACTTCAGCAATATTTGTGGAAATTGCCATCTTCTTTCAGTTCAGCTCTAGAAGCAGTACCCTGCTCCCCCCCCCAAACCACTGTGTCACAGAGTAAGTGGTAAAGCCTAAACAGCTGAATCATTATACTTTAAAAAAAATAGGCTAAGGACTGAGGCTATTAATGATAACCTCATCAGATAGGATCAATGAAAAGGTTATGCTTTGCTGAAATGATTTCTAAGTGCTCTTTGCTGCACACACTTGAAGGAACAGGCTTCACTAATTTTATTACTGTAGCTACTGGAATGGTATTTTTCAAAAAGGATTGGATTGACAGTATTCTGATTATAAACTGCTTTAGGAAGATTTGATTAACTACATTTTAGGCCTTTATGCATTCACATAATTAGAGCAGCCGATTTAATAATAAGTTCTCAGAAACAATCCCATGCCAAAAATTGTACTTAGCTAAACCAAGGGAAGTGGGGAATTCACAATATCTATTGTCTCATACTTTTAATACTCTTTAAAACACCAAAAAACTAACTTGAGGGATGGAAGTGCATCCAGTATGTTTCCAGGAGATTCTGACTTTCACTCATAATGCTTCTGTAATAACGACAACCCTCGTGTTTTAGGCATGTCTTGCAGCTGTTCTCCTTCAGACAAGCATTCCGTCTAGTTGTTGTTGTTCAGTCGCACAGTCGAGTCTGACTCTTCGCGACCCCATGGACCAGATCATGCCAGGCCTTCCTGTCTTCCACCATCCTCTAAAGTTTGCTCAACTTCATGTTCATTGCATCTATGACACTGTCTAACCATCTCATCCTTTGCCGCCCCCGTCTTCTTTGACCTTCAATCTTTCCCAGCATCAGGGTCTCCTCCAGTGAGTGCTCCCTTCTCATTTGGTGGCCAAAGTATTTGAGCTTCAGTTTCATTATCTGGCCTTCCAGGGAACAGTCAGGGTTGATTTCTTTTAGGATTGACTGATTTTTGCCGTTCTTCTTGCAGTTTTTCAATACAAGTGTGTAAATTGAAAAGGCAGGGTATAACATTCTTTTTAAAATAAAATATATCATATAGATTTCATTGGAAATAATGGTCCAATCTCCTCCTGGGATCTTATGAAAAGAGCCTTGGACCTTATTTGTTGATATTTACCCATGATTGTGTTTGCCCATTCTGACTAAACCTGAATCTACCAAAGACTGTGGCTCTACATAAAACCTGGGGCTGGTTCCACACAGGCCTAGGAAAAGCTGCATTCCCCTGTGGAAGCAAGTGGGATACAGGTATATCGGGATGGCATCCACATGCCCAATCACTGCACTGCTTCCTGTTTACATGGCCCCACTTCCTCCTTCCTCACTGTGTTGGTGTAGAGGTATCAACCTTACATTAAAAAAAAGATCTGTTAAAGGGACGTCACAGCTTAGTGCTGCCTTTCTGAAGATAGTGCTAAGTTCTGCCCTTCTCCACAAACTGGTTTCAGGGAGATCTTTCACACCATTTTATTTTTAAGTCAGAGCAAAGTTGGTTTATCTATGCTCCAATCTAGAAGTCCCACAAGTCATTTTTGGAAAAGCCCATGACATAATGTGGAAGCTCCCTCAATAAAGTGGGGACATGCTGTTTTTCACCCCAGAAAAAATTCCCATGTGGAAGCAGACCTCCACACACTTTGAGTTGCCATTTCAGACTAATGAGAGAATATTTTACTTTTCCATGGCCAACAGTGGGAGAATCACATTTTGTCTATCATCAATAGATCATGGCCTACGTATCCATGCTTCCACCATAACATGTTAAACATTCAAAGATACACTACATAATCTTTAATAGCAGAATAGTGGCTCACAATACAAAACCAGCACACCTGAGATGCAGATCGTGCAGTTGCCATGAAAACCTTATTATAAGTCTAACATCAGAAGCAAGCTTTTGATAGATTCAGTTTGGGAGGGGAGACAAAGGTTGATGCTCTCCACAAGTAACCATTAGTTCATTTGCCATTGCATGAGAGTATATAACACAGATATTTTATTGTGAAGAAAACACATCTGTTGATGTCAAGGACTGCATGAGAATCTTGATATGCAACATTAAAAAAAAAACTTCATTACACTCTGACTTTCTCCCCAATTGAAGTCCAACGCAGCTTAACCTATTTTCTCTCTCTATTTTATCCTCACGACAACCCTGTGAGATAGGTTAGGGTGTGAGTGTGTGACTGACCTAAGGTGTCCCAGGAAGCTTCCATAGTATGAGTGGGGATTTGAACCTGGGTCTTCCATATCCTAGTACAACAGTGTAACCGCTACACCAACATGAGACTACTAGTATTAATTTTCTTTTAAGTGTCAAGTTACTGGCACTAATGCTGTATTTTATATAGAGTGACAAGAAATCTTTCAGAAAATCCAGAGCATGAAAAACTGCCACCTTTGAAACATATATCGGAAGTTCCACCTCTCACTGCTAAAATGTCTTACCGTATGTGAAGTGAAAAAGTGGTAGGATATTTGGAAACAGCAACACAATCTTGAAGAAGAAATCCTGCTGCTGAGAAATGATCAGTTTCCAAGCTGCCGTATAGTCTCTGTATTAAACAGTTTTCAATACAGAGTCAAAAAACACACAGTAAATGGGTAGACCTGGACAAAAATGACTGAATTGAGCTCATTCACATGACATTTTTCCTGCCTCAATTCCTTATCTGAATTCCAACAATCTATTTGCATGATGGCAAATAGAAATCTGGCTAGCAGCTAAGGACTTCAAAAGCATTCATACCAAATAGCAAACCTCTTCAAAGCCTGGCCCATCAGTTTACTGAACGGGCAAAAATTAGGTAGTGGATAGAACCATGAACATTGTTTTAAACCTATGCTTGGCCACTGGCTTTGTGCCAGTCCCTCTCAACAATCAGCATAGCATAATTCACAAGATCAAAGGATATATTAACATTCTAAGTTTAGTAAATTAATAGTCATGCCATCAAAATAATTACATAGTTTTGCACTTATAATGCTCAGTTGTGTACCAAAAACCATCACCATCATAGCAGATACAATTTTCCAAGCGTTCATCAGTGGCACTTGAATTAGCCTGGAGTTTTTACATTTTTAATGACTTCAGGTGGGGCAGAGCTCAGACTAGTTTGCAAACAAAGCAGTATTTTGCCTTTTAGGGCTGTTTTTGTAGCAGGAACTCCTTTGCATATTAGGCGACACACCCCTAATGTAGCCAATCCTCTAAGAGCTTACAGTAGCCCCTGTAAGAAGAGCTCTGTAAGCTCTTGGAGGATTGGCTACATTAGGGGTGTGTCGCCTAATATGCAAAGGAGTTCCTGCTACAAAAAGAGCCCTTCACCAATGAAGCAGTTTTACAACTCTAGTCCAACAGTTACACTTCTAATCCATATGAGTAAAATGACATTCATAATCTAATTATATATAATGCAGCATAATACATCCTGTGTTTTTGAAAGAAGTAGAAACTGTCAAGCATCAGCAAGCATGCAGTACTAGACCTGTTCTTTCTCTCTTTTTTGACAGAGTAGCTATTACTGGTGAAAGAGAGGGGCAGAATCTCACACCATGCATTCACAGAGAACAGGGGCACAGCACATCTCAGTTTAAGATTCCTTTCCCATCTATTGACTATTTGGTACGAATCAGGAAAATGTGGTTCATTTTGGTTTGTGGCATGCCCAGTTCATGAACATAAGAACATAAGAGAAGCCAATGTTGGATCAGGCCAATGGCCCATCCAGTCCAACACTCTCACACAGTGGCCAAAAATACCACGTGCCACGAAGAGGTCCACCAGTGGGGCCAGGACACTAGAAGCCCTCCCACTGTTGCCCCCCCAGCACCAAGAACACAGTGTATCACTTGCCCCAGACCGAAAGTTCCTATCTATACCTTGTGGCTAATAGCCACTGATAAACCTCTGTTCCATATGTTTATCCAGTTCCCTCTTGAAGCTTTCTATGCCTATAGCCACCGCCACCTCCTGTGGCAGTGAATTCCATGTGTTAATCACTCTTCGGGTGAAGAAGAATTTCATTTTATCCATTTTACCCCGACTGCTCAGCAATTTCCTTGAGTGCCCATGAGTTCTTGTATTGTGAGAAAGGGAGAAAAGTACTTCTTTCTCTGTCTGCTCTATCCTCTGCATAATCTTGTAAGCCTCAATCATGTCACCCCCTCAGTCATCGTTTCTTCATACGGAAAGTGTTCCAACCGTTTTATCATTGTAGTTGCCCTCTTCTGCACTTTTCCAATGCTGGAATATCCTTTATGAGGTGTGGTGACCAGAACTGTAAACAGTACTCCAAATGAGGTTGCACCATTAATTTATACAGGGGCATTATGATACTGGCTGATTTATTTTCAGTTCCCTTCCTAATAATCCCCAGCATAGCGTTGGCCTTTTTTATTGCAGTCACACACTGTCTTGACATTATCAGTGAGTTGTCTACTACGACTCCAAGATCTATCTCTTGGTCAGACTCCGTCAGTTCGGACCCCATCAATGTGTATTTATAGTTAGGATATTTGGCCCCAATGTGCATCACTTTGCACTTGGGCACATTGAACCCCATTTGCCATATTGACACCCACTCACCCATCCTTGACAGATCCCTTTGTAGTGCCTCACAATCCTCCCTGGTTCTCACCACAATGGACAATTTAATGTCATCTGCAAATTTAGCCACTTCACTGCTTACTCCCAACTCCAAATCATTAATGAACATGTTAAAAAGCATCAGACCCAGTACTGAGCCCTGTGGTACCCCACTGCTTATCACCCTCCACTGAGAAAATTTCCCATTTATACTCACTTTCTGTTTCCTATTAATTAGCCAGTTTTTGATCCACAAGAGGACTTGTCCTTTTATCCTATGACTACTGAGCTTACTTAGGAGTCTTTGATGAGGAACTTTATCAAAAGCTTTCTGAAAGTCAAGGTAAACAACTCCTATTCAGTCCCCCTTGTCCACATGTTTGTTCACCCCCTCAAAGAACACTAACAGGTTAGTGAGACAAGATCTTCCCTTACAGAACCCATGCTGAGTCTGCCTTAATAGGTTTTGTTCATTAATGTGCCTACTCATTCTTTTCGTAATAACAGTTTCCACCAATTTATCTGGTATTGACATCAGACTGACTGGCCTATAATTTCCCGGATCTCCTCTGGAACCCTTTTTAAAGATGGGGCAGACATTAGCTACCTTCCTGTCCTTGGGAATGGAAGCAGATTTCAATGAAAGGTTACATTTTTTTGTCAGGAGATCCACAAGTCCACAGTTGAGTTCTTTCAGAACTCTTGTATATATATCATCTAGGCCTGATTATTTATCAGTATTTAAGTTGTCTATCAGTCCTCTCTCATCATCTCAATCTGACTCAGGTCTTTCAACACCCCTCCCAAAATCAGTGGTTCTGGAGTGGGCAAGCACTTCTCATCTTCCACACTGAAGACAGAGGCAAAAAAAAAATGCATTAGTTTCTCAGACATTTCCCTATCATCTTTCGGTAATCCTTTTACCCCTTGGTCATCCAGGGGCCCCACTGCCTTCCTGGCAGGTTTTCTGCTTCTAATGTATTTGAAGAAAGTTTTATTGTTGATCATTATGTTTTTTTGCAATATGCTCCTCATATTCCCTTTTTGCCTGCCTGATCACAGACTTGCATTTTATTTGCCACAGTCTGTGTTCCCTTTTATCACCCTCACTGAGACTAGCTTTCCTCTGCTCAAAGGAATCCTTCTTAACTTTTACAGCTTCCATTATTTTGTTTGTTAACCAAGCAGGCCTTTCTTTATACCTATTTGTGCCTTTCCTAACCTGTGGTATATATATTTTTCTGAGCTTCTAGGATTGTAGTTTTAAATAGTCTCTAGGCTTCCTCAATGGTTTTGACCCTTTTTACTTTCCCATTCAGTTTCCTCTTCACGTGTCTCCATATTTCAGAGAAGTTACCCCTTTTAAAGTTAAAACTGGTTGTGTTGGTCTTTTTGGGCAACTCCCTATTTATACAAATGTTAAACTCAATAACATTATGGTCACTGTTACCAAGCGGTGCATTCACTTTTACATCTCTCACCATATCTTGGGCATTACTTAGGACCAAATCCAGGATCGCCTCTCCCCTGGTAGGTTTTGTGATCATCTGCTCCATAGGACAGTCATTGAGAGTGTCCAGAAACTCAATCTCTTTTTCCCGACTTGAACACATATTGACACAATCAATATGTGGGTAGTTAAAATCACCTATTATGACATAGTTATTTTCTTGAGTCTCTGTCTTTAATTCATTCATCATTTTATAATCCTCCTCTATCTTTTGATCTGGTGGGCGATAAACTCTCCCAGTGTTAGGTTTTCCTTTGGGCCCACTATTTTGACCCATAGCACTTTCAGAAGTGAATCTAATTCTCTTACCTTCTAGATTTTACTGGACTGTAATACCTTCTGACATACAGAGCCACCCCACCTCCAACCCTTCCCCCCCCATCCTTCCAATATAATTTATAACCAAGAATCACCGCATCCCACTGATTTTCTTCATCCCACCAAGTTTCTGAAATACCCACAATGCCTATGTTTCCCTCCAACACCAAGCATTCCAACTCCCCGATTTTACCTTGGACACATCTAGCATTTGCACATAAATATCTATAATTTCCCAAGCATGTTAGGCTTGCAGTCTTCCTCCTGCTGCCTCGAGATCTTGCCAGGCAGTCTATATTGTTTGTCACAGTCTTAGTGGACAATTCTAATCAATTTCCCTGTAGAAAAGTGATAGCTACCCTTTCATCTCTTTGAGATGAGCCATCCCAAACCAGAGACTTTTCATCTCCTGTTGGCTTTCCTTCCACTATTCAGTTTTAAAACTTCTCTGCCACCTTTTTAATTTTAAGTGTCAGCAGCCTGGTTCCTTCTCAGGACAAGGGGAGACCGTCCCTCTTGTTCCAAAAAGCATCCCAGTGCCTAACAAACTTGAAGCCTTCCCCCCTACACCATTGTCTCATCTACACATTGAGATGGCCCTGTGCGTGGAACAGGTAGCACTTCTGAAAAGGCTACCTTGGAGGTCCTGGCTTTGAGTTTCCTACCTAGCAGCCTAATTTTTTCCTCCAGGACCTCACGACTGCATTTCCCCACATCATTGGTGCCAACATGTACCACAACCACTGGCTCCTCCCCAGTACTGTCTACCAGCCTATCTAGAACATGCATAATGTCTGCTACCTTCGCACCAGGCAGGCAAGTCACCATACAGTCACTATGTGGGTTTTCCACCCAGCTGTCTACCTGCCTAAGGACTGAATCACCAACTACCAAGAGCTCCCTCCCTCCTTAGGGATGGTTCCTTGGAGCGAAAGGATACCCGTTCACCAGCTGAATAAGAGGTCCCTTCTGAGGGCACATCAGCATGGTTCCCTGTTTCTTCTCAACCGTCATACTCCCTGACAGCAGCGGGGCTGCCATTTTCAGAGTGGGACATATCTAACAACTCCCCAACAGTCTTCATGCACCTGACTATCTCTGCTTCTCCAGGTCAGCCACCTTGGCCTCAAGGTACAAACTCGTTCTCTGAGAACCAGGAGCTCCTTGCACCAGACACACACCCAAGACTTCTTTCCAGTGGGCAGACAGTCATATATGTGACACTCCGTGCAAAACACTGGATAGCCCCCAACCCCTTGCTGGCATTCTGCCTTCATAATTGCTTTTTTTTAAAAATTAAATTATACATAATCCCCCTTTGTATACCCTTTGTATTTATGTGGTTCTCCTTGTGGAAAGTCTACTTGCCTTACTGGGAACACAGGAGACTAGGACCCTGGCTTCCTGGTCCTTCCTGGGCTTCTTACAGAGCCCCTAGTCTAAGAACCACAGGCCAAAAGCCCTTCATCTCGCACCTCTAGTGAGGTGCAGCCTTAAATAGAAGCCTCGCCCAGCAGAGGGCAGGGCCAGCAGCTATTCAAATTACACCCTGGCAATCACCCTTTCTCAAACAGCCAGGACTCTGCAACAACTTAAAACTCACCCCCACACTCCCAAACACTATTTTCCCACATAGTACCCTCAGCTAAATCTCCTCAAAGCAAATAAAAATACTCATCCCTCCAGCAGCTCTGTCTCCTGCTGCTTCTCAGAGCTCAGCTGGGTCCGCTCTGCCTCTGGTGAGGTGCCAGGTGTGCCACACCCTTGTCCAGAGTTGTAAAACCTCCTCACACTTTTCCTCCTCCATCCCCCATAGGCACATGCAAAGAGTTACCGCTGGAGGAAAGAGTGGCAGCCAGTGGCAGGAAGAAGTGAGACCCACTCCCTCTCAGCAGAGCGAAGTGGAAAGGGAACAGAACGCCCCTCCAATAAAGGCTCACTGCACATGTCTCGTCAGAGAGATGATTGCTGTGGATGACCAATCCTTCTATCTTGTGGAGGACATAGCCTTTTGCTGGCTGCTGCAGCACCTAGCTCCCTTGTTGCCCAGCAAGGCACCTAATGTGCTTTTATGAACTATAACTCATAAGTTATCAAATGGACTATGGAAAGACATGCTTAAGTGACTGTACTGTAAGGTGACCTCGTATGATGCCAGTTGAGACTGCACAACTGAGAGAAGAAAACCTTCCTTTGAGTTGCTGTTCCAGTGGTTCTTCAAGGTTACCTGCCCTCTTACCTGATACGAGATGGACCAGTTCCTTTGTCTACATAACGCCATGCCATGCCCAAGCATGAGGACAGAAATCTCCAAACGCCATTAGGAGTTTCTTCCAGCACATATAGGCAACCCCTTCCCCCCCTCCTCCAGACCTGCAAAGCTGCATGTAGCTCTGAGACTCTAATCATAGTTGCTTAGCAACTAATAACTCACCCATCAGCAAGCCAGCTAGGGCCATCAAGAGACAATAGCCTTAACCTGATGACTCATCTCACCTGCATCCAGGTGCCAGCCTCTAGTCTAAGTTTCTAGATCTCAATATTGACCAACCCCTGGCTCTCCTCCCCCTCTCCTTCCAACCAATAGTATGTTTTATGGGACGGACTAACAGGAGGTGTCACAGGGGGATGTGGCCAGCCTAGCCTGCCCCCCATCACCACGTTATAAAAGGTACTACTCAACCACATGCTCTCTCTCTCTCCCTCTCCATGACCCCATCAAAGCTTTAATCCTCTTATGTCCAGCTTGCTATCCATATACCCAACATCCAGCTTTAAACTCTAGATCTGCAGCTAGAGTCCACGTGGTTCTGCCGGTTCTGAGCACGTGTTCCCCATCTTCAATTTCTAATCCCTCCATTTTTCCATTGGAACGGCTCAATCAATGAGGACAGGTAAATATTTATTTTATTTATTTATTATTTGTATTTTTATCCAACCAATGAATGAATGTCCTCCTAATGCAAATGTGCTTATGATCTATCTTTATTTCTTAGAATCTGTATATGTGTGTGCGTGCTTGTGTATTGTTTGAATGATAAATATTCTCCAGTAAAAAGACATTATACTATATTGAATACAGTCTCCGTGCCTGTTTCTGGTACCTACAGTAAAGGCGGGACTTCTGTATACAACGGTGTTTGCTCCCTATTTTGCCTATTGCCAATTAATAATCATACTTCCCCAATATTTATTAAGAAATTACAGCAATTTGGCTAACACCCTGGTACTCCGTCCCCTCATGGAGGACCATGAGTTGACAAGTCTTGCCTGCCATGTCCCACTCCACAGTGGCAATGGTCAAGGCTCAGCTCTCCAGAGCACAAGGCAGAAACATGCACCATGGCAGACCATCAGCAGGGCTACCTCACCCTCACTGCCCACTGGTGGCAACAAGAGGACCTCCCTAAGGACTTCACTGTCTGGACTGTAGGCCCCAGGAGGGGACAGTCCTACAACTGGGCTACAAAGTGGTTCTGCTCCATATGTAGGGGATGGATGCAGACTACATGGTGGCAAACCATCGCCACCATGATACAGAGTAGCCTGAGGAAGTGGGTGGGCAGTGGCAACATCGTCTGTAGCTGCATAGTCATGGAAGCCAGTGCCAACATGCTGGCAGTGGCAAAAAACTGTGTCTCAAAGGCATTGTCTATCTGGCGTACACAATTCACCTAGTGATGAAAGATGCTCTGCGGCTGGGGAGCACTATCAAGGCCATGTGGGACACTGCTACCCTGAACACCCGAGGCACCCACAATCAGGAGGGGAGGGAGGGGATAAAATGAGGGTCCTCAGCTGCAGCACCCAGTAGCTAAGCCCCTCTGCTTTGTGTGAGCAAAGAGTTGTGGTGGCTCAGAGCTCTGAGTCCACCTAACATCCAACCTCCACCAGGGGAGAGGTGTTCACAATTAGGAAGAAATTATTTTGCTCCCCTTTTAACAGGTTCCCTGCCTCTCTGTCTAACTGCCAACATCCAACAGTTGTAATTCAAAAGGCTGGTAACCCTATGTATTTTACCAACCTGGACAAAGGAGTCAGATGCTGAACTGACAAAGAGAGCAGAACTAGCAGGTAGAACCAGAAACTTGGGGGCAACCTAGTTTTGCCAACATCTTGATGGAACCCAGAGATTTCCCAGAATTACAATTGATCTCCAGACTACAGAGATGAGCTTCCCTGGAGAAAATGGCAGCTTTGGAGGGTAGACTCTCTCTGGCATTGTATCCTACTGAGGTCCCTCACCTCCCCAAACCCCACTACCTCCAAGTTCCACCCTCAATTTGTCCCAACCCACAGTTGATAATCCTAACCAGGCCTGGAACTGGATTAGATAGCATCCAAAACATTTGCTTCATCGTGGAATCCTCTGCATCCTAAACACCACCCTTCCCAGGTACGACTCCCAGATCCCTGGGCATTTTGACACCCAGAGCTGGAAACATAGACTCAGCTGACCCAACTGACTCCATTGATCAGCTGGAAGGTGGACTCCTGGGGCCAGGCCAGCCTCTCAAGGCACTGAGGGTCCTTCCTTTAAAGGAGCCTCAGTCACCCTGGCAACAGGGATCTTGTGAAACTGGAAGGGAGACATGAGGCTTGCCAAAGCTGCTGGAGGCAGCCCCACTGTTACCTTTTTAGTATCACAAAACATCTGAGTTTCATGAGTTCCTTGATGCTGAAGGAGGAAGCAGACAGCCAGGACAATAGAGGAGGAAGCTGAGTGCTACAACAAAGGCCTCCACCTCCCAACTGTGGCTCTGCAGTAAAGGCAACAAGAGGAGGTGATTCCCCCCACACTACTTGTCCAAATATTGCCTGTTGCATTTATTTCCCTTATGCCATTTTTATATCATGCACCATTTTATGTTAATTATACATTATTAATTATGCATTTATGTTAATTATAAATTAACTATGTAAATATGCATCAATTTTAATGGTGACATTTCTAACAAACATCATTACTAAGGCTAGGGGGAAAAATGGCAACTGCTATTTCATCCGTACAATGGAGAAACCATAAAATAAAGTTAAAGACTCAAAGACTCAAATCAAGATGGTCACAAAGATCAGTGACATCCTCATCTGCAGTCCAAGCTTTCTGCTGCCCATTCTTTCCCAGTCACCATAAGCCATTCTGCTCCTGACTCTGTACCAAGAGCCTGGGAAAGGGCAGGCTCTGAGATGCTTGATGGTAAGACATAGGGAGAGTGCCAACTGGATTGTGAATGGTCTGTCCAAATATCAGTATGGGAATATCCAAAGAGCAGCAGCACATCACAGTGAAGTGTAGGATCATGTCATCCTGCCTTTCATGTCTGATTTCCATATCCAGAGTTTAACACTGTAGCCAGTTTCACCCATTCATTTTGTTTTATTCCACCCACCAACCCATACAATTTGAGCTCCCTCAGTTCCATAATACCATGCATTACAATACAAATATGTACCTAGACTATCGCAAGTCGAATAAGAGAGTTTCACATGAACATGAATATTTGGTGCAGATGCTTACAAGATATGGTCTCCCACCCAGCAAATGTTTGTGAAACATTATACTAATAAATGAGCAGAATGCACCCTCCCCCTTCCCAAATGAATATTTAAGCATAAAATTACAGTAGATTTTCAAAACGAATATTACAAAGAAAAATGCCATCGAAACGATGCATATTCATCATAACTTGTCAAACCAGAAATGATGATACCATTAGCTTGGATTACATGAATAATTTATGAAGTCTCACCACTGTATCTGGAGTCTCTAAAACCAGTGGGATATCAGCATGTAATTAACAAAGTCATTATTTATAGGTATTGAACCCCAAATAGTGGCATTAAAATACATTAATGGATCACTCTAAACCAACAAATGCAAATTAAAAACACTCAGTTGTTTAAAATGTTACATTTAACCCATTCTTACACTCTTTGAATAAACCTAGTTTAAACAGTTTGGGGCTTCAATTAGAATAAAGCATTACTGGCATAATAGATTAGAAGAATACAGAACACAAGGAGGGGACCTGCAAGGACTTGCAGGGGGCATCTCATTTTCTTTCCCCCCACTATCCCGTCTTTCCCTTCCTTGAAGGCCTCCATACTTTCTCTCCTTTTCCTGCTTCCTTCTCTCTTTCCCATGTACCAGCTAACATACTTTTATCAGCCCCCCTGACTTAAGCTTTCCCTCTTTCCCTCCCCTTGGCAGTCAGGAAAACTATGGCACAGTTTTGCAGTGCTGACCAGGTTGCACTGTGGGGTACATGCAAGAACTTGTGGGGGACACTTTAATCTCCTCTGTATCCCTCTCCCCACACAATTTCTTCTTTCCCTCCTCCTGACAGCCCCAATACCTTCCCCCTTTTCCTTGCTTCTTTCTCTTTTCCTCACCCAACAATCAACCTAGTTTTTATCTGGCTCCATTTTCAGTGAGATTTATTATTTATTTACTACACCCAATCTTTGTTCACAAAACAATTTAAATGTTTCCTTCCATTTTATCCTCACAATTACCCTGTGAGGAAAGTTATGTTGCAAGTGTGTGACTGACCCACTTTGCAACTTTATAGAAAGATGTGTCTCATCTGTTTATGACCCCAGTCTCCACAGGTGGGGCCATATTGAGAATTAGCCATATTGATTATCCATCCTTAGTGGACATGGGAGACATTTTTGCTCCAGCCCATTCCTGAATGGAACGAGGTTTGAAGGGGGCAGGGCTGGGCTGAATGCCATGTGCAGCCCACTCAAAGGAGTGTCTGTTTAAATTGTTTCTGTCTCCTCACTCAAGGCCTTTTTTTTTTTGGCTATGACAGCTGCATGACCATTCACCCTGAGCTCTGAGAGTAGATAGTCACCACTGAGGTTGAGCAAAAGGTTTTCTGGGGGTTTGAGTTTTTTTGTTTGAGTTAAGTTTTTGCTCCATTTAACTTGTTTTGGATGGGAGCCTTTTTCCTGCCTGCTACATTGTTTGGTAGAGTTATTGTCAAAAGGTCACTTAGCCCAGCTCGGGCCAAATGCCTTTTGTTACAGGGCTGCAACACAGAATTACAAAACCCTGGGGTGTGACTATAGTCTGCTACCAGCCCCTTTAATTAACACAACACTCAGAAGCCAAAGGGCAAAGCTTCTAACCCTCTTGGGTCTAAATCAAAAAGTCCACCCTGAGAGGTATGCTCACAGAAGGAGTTTCTCATAAAAAAACAAGTTACACTGACAGGAGGTCAGTCAGTCTAGGCTCTACATTCAGATTGAGGACTGTGAAAGGAAATAACCGCAAAAGTAAATTAAAATATTTTTTTATTAAGGTACAAGAATACTTTAAACAGGAACAAAATACTGTGAGGATAAAACAATAAAACTAGAGATTTAAAGGCTAACTAAAACTGTAATACATTGGTTCCAGGTTGCAAGATATTACCCATTCTCAGATGGAAGTTCCAGTGATCCAAAGTGGCTTTACTCCTGAGTCACCACAGGCCAGAGCTGTATGGTCCATGCAAGCAAGTATCCAAGATGGCCAAAAGTGAGCAAGAAGATGTCTACATAGATAGAAGAAAAAGATGAGATTGGATTTATACCCTGACCTTCACTCGGAGTCTCAGAGTGGCTTACAAATTCCTTTCCCTTCCCCTCCCCATAACAGACACCCTCCGAGGTAGGGTGGGCTGAGAGAGCTCTTTCCAGAACTGTCCTTGAGAGAACAGCTCTGACAGAACTATGGCTTGCCCAAGGTTATCCAGCAGCTGCAAGTGGAGGAGTGGGGAATCAAAGCTGTTTTTTTCAAATCAGAGTCCACACACTTAACCACTACACCAAACTGGCTCTCAGATAGCCAGGTGGCTCTCAGGTAGATCAGGTGGCTCTCAGGTAAATCTCAGTTAGCCATCATTAAGCTGAGAATAGACTAGAAATTAATTTCTTTATGGGTAAAGGGACCCTCGTGGTTCCAGGCCTATGAATCAATAAGATCTCTTATTGATGACACACAGCCAAAGTATTTTTTTAACTATTTTATTTATAAGTTTTCAGGAAATCATATAATATAAAAAATAAACAAATCTTGTACAAGATAGTAAACTTTTGGAGTCATACATAGTGATTATTACTTAGTACACTAATTCTTATCTATCCAAGTATAATTTTTTTCCTATCTACGTTTAAACAGCGCTTCATCTTTACCCTGTGAAATTATAGTTAATTTATCCATTTCTACCACATGTAATATTTTATAAATTAATTCATTCCTAGAGGGTATTCCCTCTTGTTTCCAATACTTGGCGAACAGAATATGGGCTGCTGTGATTATATATGTAATAACATATTTCTCATGTACTTTATATTCATCCAGTAGCATATTTAACAAAAAGAGTTCCGGAAATAAAGGCATATCCATCTCTAGAATTTCTGAAATAAGTCTTTGTACTTTATACCAATAACGCTACGTTACGTTGCACCTCCACCAATTGTGGTAGAAGGTGCTCGCATTATTTTTACATTTCCAGCTATTTTTTGATAAATTTGGATACCATTTTGCCAATTTATCCAGTGACCAGTTGCACCTGTGGAACATTTTGTATATGTTTTCCTTATATGGAATTGATCTTAAATATTTCACAGATTTCCACGTCTTGGACCAATCAATAATATGTCCGATATCTTGCATCCATGTAACCATGGAGCTTTTCACTGTTTCATCATGTACATAATCATCAAGGAGAAAATTGTATATCTTCTGTATTAGCTTATCATTTGTAGATAACTAAAGCTTATCTAGATCAGATTTTCCTCAGTAAAAACCCTTGATTTTATCTATGTCATATCTTGCCTTCAACTGCATATTCTCCCACCAGGTCAATTTAATATTTTGTTTCACAAGAGTATCTTGCGAAATCAGATTATCATCTCCATCTAGTAGAGTTTCATAATTTACCAATTTTGAGTGTGTCATAAGGGAAAGTTTGATGAAAGCTTCTAATGGTGATATCCATCTTGCTATTTGATTATAGAAACACTGTTTAACTTCTTGCCATATTTTGTTTAGTGCTCCTCTTATAGTATGTTGCTTAAAATTAGGATGTATTTTTTCTTTTTCATACCATAGGTATGCATGCCATCCCATGGCTAAGTCGTGAACCTCTAAAGTTAAGAGTCTTTTATTTTCTAACATTACCCAATCCTTAATCCACCCTATTACTGCTGCGGAATAGTATAATTTCCGATTTGGAAGTCCAAAGCCCCCCCCCCTTTTATCCTGCAATACTTTCCATTTAATGCGTGCAGTTTTGTTTGACCATACAAATTGTCTACAAATTATGTCTAGATCTTTGAAGAATTTAACATTCCTCAAAACTGGTATGTTTTGGACAAGAAAAGGAAATCTAGGTAAAATATTCATCTTTAATAATGCTATTTTCCCCATAAATGATAAATCTTTCTTATGTCTTGAAGTAGTTTAGCATAATTACCTTCTATTAGCATATTTTTTCTTTTGGATATGATTACTCCTAGGTATTTTACTTTTTTGACAATGTTCATAGAAGATAAATTTTGAATCTGCTCTATTTGTTTTGCTGTACAATTCTTTGTTATAATATTTGTTTTTTTGTAATTAACTTTAAGACCTGATACTTTTCCATAGCTCTCAATACAGTCCAATAAATAGGGAAGTGGTTCAATGGGATTTTCTACTATAAAGACTAGATCGTCTGCAAAAGCTTGTAGTTTAAAGACATTGTCTTTAACTTTTAGACCTTTTATCTGGTTGTTTCCCCTAACTAAATCTGTTAATGTTTCTAAAACAAATATAAACAGTAATGGTGATAAGGGGCAACCCTGCCTCGTACCCTTTTGGATATGTAAATTTTGTGTCATGTCACTATTAACTATCACCTGTGCTTGTTGGGTCATGTATATTGCTTTAACCATTGTATAAAAGTTTTCACCACAATCCCATTTTGGAAACTTTTTTAACATAAAGTCCCAGTTTCCCCTATCAAAGGCTTTTTCAACATCGAGGAAAAATAATGCTACTTGTTTTCCCGGATGCAACTCATAATATTCTAACACGTTCATGATAACCCTTATATTATTTTTAATCTGTCTTTTTGGTAAGAAACCTGCCTAATCTTGGTGTATAACCAAAGCTAAGTATCATTAATGTTTTCATTCTAAGGGCATAGCATTATTAGGACCTTTAAGAAATAAAATTAAACCCATATAAAATAGCTTAAAGGGAAAAAAGGGGACAAGTCTCATTTAAGATGGCCATTAGCGAGAGCATAAGATAGAAGTAATTATTGAGATGGGTTAAAGAAGCAAACGGAATAGTCAAAATATTGAAAACTAAATATTTAAAATACAATTATCTTACTGTTGTGTTTGTTTCCTTTTTTTCTCTCCCCTGTTTTGGAGTGGTGAACTCTGGAGTTCGGCATTTTGGTGAAAGCCGCGGCTCAAGGGAGAAGGTTGGGAGGATCTGTGGCCACACACTATGACTGCACAGCAGAGAGACCAACAGAGACAAGAAGCAGAGGGATGCAGGACCCAGAGGGAATGATGGATGGAGACTACAACAGACTACAACAGAGCAGAGCAGAGACAACAATGGAGCAGCTATAACAGACTTGAGAGAGAGCAGAGATGGGAAGAGTGACATGACAACAGAATGGTGTAGATTTAAGATTTAACAACATAAAATTAAGGATGGACTCAAGAATTAAGGAAGGACTCAAGACTGATAGCATGTGAGCTTCAACAATGCAAAATTAAGAGCAAACGCTTAAGGCAAAAAGACTGATTGTACAGCTGTAGGACACAGATATAAAACTCCAGGCTTACTGTAGAAAAGAACGTATAGTATAGATACCTATAGTAAGTAAAGGAGGGTTCTATATCATTAGTAATAGACAAAGGTTAGGGCAGTAAAGGTGACTTATAAGTAATACTGATTTTTGAGAGTTACTTAAGATTAAATTTTAGATGGCCACATGGAGCAGAGGAACCAGGAAAGGCCAGTATTCAGACACAACTTAAACTTAATACAATGAGTGCGGGGCAAATGCAAAACAAGGACTTAGTATTTTTAAGAAATAGTGGAGCAAATTACTAAACATATAATAGACATTACACTACTGGAATTACTTAAGAAAGAAATGGAACCCATACAGATAAAGATGGGAGAAATGATAAAAAGAATTAGAATTCAAAACAATATTACAGAAAAATCTCAACAGATGAAAATAGATACTGAAGAGATAAAAAAACAAATCAGTGAAAACAAACAAGAGATATTAGCTAAAGAATGTAATAATACTGAAGATAAACTATAAAAGGTGGGCCAGGAGGTATATGAACTGAAGCAGAAAACAGAAAAAAATTGAGGAAACATTGATGAATTTGGAATTGGATAAAGCTGTGCTACTCATAAAATGTCAAAACGTGCCTGAAAATCTGGGGGGGGGGGAATCTAAGGGAAAAATGTTGCGGGAAGTCTGTATTAAATTTACTAGAAGATATATGAGAGATAAAATCTTAAAGGCTTCTAACGATACAACAGTTATTATTAATGAAAAGGTGATTAAGATTCTAAAAGATGTCCCGTGGAGAAACAAGCGTACTATATAATAACAGATTTATTAAAAGCAAATGAGATCTCATATAGATGGCTTCTCCCTGAAGATTTATTGTTCAACAATGAAGGAAAGAAGTATAAAATTGACTCTATATTCAAAGCAAATATCTTTTTAGAGAGACATGGGGAGAAGTTTGGATGGGAAGGTGAAGCTGATGAAGGAGATGAAGATGAAAGTAAAACAGAAGAAGAACCGAGAGATGGCCAAGATGAAGAAGAGAAAAAGAAGAGAGAGACTAAAGGGTGAGGAAGAGCAAATGTCTCCTCTTTACAAGTTATTACCCGTCACAGAGCAAGAATAAACAAGATTCACAGCAAAAATGGAAAGAAGGAATAAATTAGATATCTTGTCGGTTAATGTGAATGGCTTAAATAGTCCTCAGAAATGAAAAAGGATGTTTCATCAATTAATTAAATTAAAAGCTAAGATAGTATGCATACAAGAGACCCACATAAGAAAGAAAGATGTAAACTATCTAAATTCTAAGAAAGTAGGAACTGTATTTTATGCAGCAGATGAAAAAAAGAAAAGTGGTGTAGCCATCTATGTTAAAGAAGATCTAAACCCAGAACTTGTATATACATCAGCAGATGGAAGAATAGTTGCAATCTCCCTAACCCGAAAAATTTTAAAAATGCTGATTGTAAATATATATGCTCTTAACCAAAACCAGGAGAAATTTTACAATTTGTTACAAGACATGGTGGCATCTCCGACATATGCTGAACTATGTATTATTGGTGATTTTAATGTGGTATTCGACCCAGATGTAGATAGAAAAAACTTGAGAAAAAGTAAGAGATGGGGAAGCACACTCCCAAAATCATTCTTGGAATTAGCGGAAGAACAAAATATAGTTGACTTACGGAGAGTGAAAAACTTAGAGAAAAAAGACTTTACCTTCTATTCAAATAGACATAACTCATGGTCAAGAATTGATATGGTGTGGGCCTCAATAACATTAATAAATGAAGTTAAAGAAATAGAAATACTTCCTAATACATTTGCAGACCATAGTCCAATAGGGTTGAGACTGCAGGGTACTCAGAAGAAAATAAGATGGTACACGAACAAAAATTGTTAAGAGCGATTTGTAGAAAAAATCAAAATAGAAATTAAAGATTTTTTTTTTAAAATGTTCAACCGGAGATTTCAATTTTGACAGTTTGGGAAACATTTAAAGCCTATATACAAGGGTTATTTATTAATGAAGAAGCATGGAAGAATAAACAGAAGAAAACTCAATATACAAAACTGTTAAATCAAGTTAAGCAAGAAGAAGACAAATTGAAGAAAGGTAATGACATCAAGGAAATTAAGTTGAAGTTAAAATTATTACAACATCAGATGAACCTCATTTTATTGCAAGAAATAGCTAAACAAGAAATAGCTAAAAACATGGAATATACAAAACAATTCTATTTCGAGCATGCCAATAAACCATCTAGGTGGTTATCTTACAAATTAAGAAAAGAGAAAGCGAAGAAGTCAATTAAAATGTTAAGAGATGATAAACAAGAAGAAAAATGTGAACTGCAAGATATAAAAGAAGTTGTAGAAAAATTTTATAGGAAGTTATATGAGCAAGAAGTATTAAATCCCCAGATAACAAAAGACTATATATCAAGATGGAATAAGAAGATGTTTGATGAAGAACAAAAAACTTTATTAAATGGTCCAATATCCTGTTTCGAAGTAACAGAGGGAATTAGGAAACAGAAAAGAAATAAAGCCCCAGGACCAGACGGTATACCAAGAGAAGTATATCAAAAGTTTGAAGGTCAAATTTCACTTCCATTTAAGGAATTGTTACAAGATATAGCAATAAGAGGGAAAATGCCAAATTCCTGGAATGAAGCCATGATCACCCTAATTCATAAGCCAAATTCAGATGAGAAAGATATCAAAAATTACAGACCGATTTCATTGCTAAAAGCCGATTATAAAGTATTTGTATCTATAATTGCGGCAAGACTGAAAAAAGTTTTAATGGACAATATAGCCAAAGTGTTGAACAAATTGCTGAACAGGTGACATAAATGGTGGTCTGACCTGGGAGGAAGGAACAGAGCCAATCTGCAGCTAGGCTTGGCCCTTTCCCACAAGTGCAAATCATGAGCCTAACTGAAAGAGATGTGGCTAATTAGAAAGTCGGTACCAGGTTTCACACTCCCTTCTGCTGGTTCTGTCATCTTGGCTGTACAAGGTCATCATGCTCTTTCTCTCTGTGTGTATCGTTCCAGTTTTAGTATATGTGCTGCTGAAGCGAGCACCTCTTTCTCAGCAAAGCAGTTTTGAACTCTATTTAACTCACGAGCAGGCCACATTCAAAGCCTGAACCAAACTTTGAATCAGAACATAATTTTAAGGGAACCAAAGTTCTTTATAGGTAGGACTTCACAAATTTGGGCCTAGCCAGGAGACATTTCGTAGAAAAAGAGTTGCAGGAGCTCATAAGCATATAACTCATTAGCATATGCCATCACCGGAAGTGTGTCAGAAGGGGAAGCAAAAAAGGGTACAGTGTTACAGTTTTTCACTGTGTTCTTACTTGCACAACCTTCTTTGCTGTACTTCCATGTATTTGTTCTAAGCCTCCAGGTGGTGACTGGAGATCTCCTGCTATTCTAACTTATCTCCTGATAACAGAAATCTGTTCACCTGGAGAAAATGGCTGCTTTGGAGATGGACTCTATGCCATTATACCCCATTAAAGTCCCTCACCAAGCCCCACTCTCCTCAGGCTTCACCCCAAAATCATCAGGCATTTCCCAACCCAGAGCTAGCAACCCTAATTTAAATCCAGATACTGAGGCCACAGACAAACAAGACAGATGTTTCTATAAAACTGAAAATGTCCCAGGCTCACAGAAAAATACAAGACCTTTAAAAAGGTTTAAAACATGACAGGTTTAAACATGGGAGGTTTAAAACATGACAGAAGCAGAAACTGTAGCTTTAAGAAATGAATGCCCTCAGTGGCCATTACTAGAAAACCACAACAGTGTTGCCAGTCTTCCAGCCTTGGTTTCTGTCAGTAAGAGGCAAGCAGAAGGGGCAGGATCTTTTCCAAGGTTGTTTTGGCCCTTGAGGCAGCACTCATTAGGGCCAAGCTTGCAGAGGAGGAGGAGGAGGAGGAGGAGGAGGAGGAGGAGGAGGATGCTCAGAGCAGTTTACAAACTCCTTTCCCTTCCCC